>NC_141035.1:39157500-39335000 GCF_052040795.2 Danio rerio
GATTGCAGCTGGTAGGGCATCCGCTGCGTAAAACATATGATGTATAAGTTGGCAGTTCATTCCGCTGTGGCGACCCTAGATTAATAAAGGGACTAAGGTGAAAACAAAATGAATGCATGAATGAATGATACCTTAGGAACAGTATAGCAGAAATTGTTTGTCATTTTAAAACCTTGACTTTTCCAAACCTTGGTATACTTTGAAAACGGTTATCGTCCCACATCTAATTGGGGCCCTATTTGATTCTGAATGTTAAATATGGCTTCTGATGCAAAACTAGCATAGTGTAGAGATCCTGATGCTTTAAAATAATAATAAATTAGCTTTAGTCGTCTAGCCTTATTTATTGAATACACTCGTCACCAGTGTGAACTCTAATACTGATGTATTGCTGCTGAAGAACTAAAAGCAAAACAGAAAAAAGTATTTAAGTGAATGAAGTGTGCATAGTGAGTGTCAATAATACTATTTCAGAAGGACAGAGTTGAATACGAATACACATGAATTGACTAGAATGGGAAAAAAAGAAGCGAGCAATTAAGCGTGACACATTTTTCCCCCAATCCGAGCTCATAATCGCTTGCTCCAAACCACTGGGGACTGAATCCACCTCACAGAGTGAGAGAGATGGAGAGAAATGATGATGAGGCTTGTCGCCCTGGAAACGGGCAGTGGTTACCCCAGTTTAAGGTAAACTTCCCGTCCGGCCACCTCCGCGCTCCATCTCTCCGCTTCTCTGGGAGGAAATTGGGGTTACGCTCTCACCAGAGGGCCAAATCTAAAGTTTCCCCACATTTATTCTGAGGGGAAGCACAGCCAGCACCGTGCCTCAGGTTACGGCTCACACTGAGAGAAAGACACACTGAGAGAAGTGAGGATGAAGCAAAGGGTGAAGAAGGGAGAAAAAAATAGATGGAAAAATTTAAGGGTTTTTAGTACAAAACTAGTGTCATTTATGTATAAATATGGCAAAGCTATTTATTTAATGACGAAAAATTTTAGGATTTAGGGAAGCTCTGAAGTTTCACATTGTGGAACTAAATGAAGGAATGACAGCAGCTATCCAAAGTGTTACACCCGAGATGCTACAGAGAGTGTGGAACGAGTTTGAGTATTGGGTTGATGTCACCCGAGTGTCCAGAGGGGGTCATATTGAACATCTATGAACTTGTTTAATTACTGAAAAAAAAAAAAACTTTAAGTAGTCTTCATATTGATTAATTAGCCAAGCTTCCATCGTGTTTCCTTGATTAAATAGATTTCCGGGTTTTTTAGTTGCGGAAAACATCGTAGCTGGGTAAACTTAGAGCGCAGTGAATGGGAGAGCACAACAAATATTTCTTTTACAATCTTATTTGCTAAAATAATAAAAGAAAAACTCCACCATGACGTTATAAAGTCTTTCAGAAAAAGGAAAAAAAAAATAGTGTGAGACTGATAACCGCAGCCAGAGGGGTAAATAATGTCAAATTTACTCACAGCCCCATAGACACTGCGTTACAAACACCCTGCATAAGGGGTAATTTGCAAAGATGCAAATGCAAATAAACGCAAATGCAAATAGACGCAAAGATGAGATAATACATTTATAAATGTTCATACATTTAAAAAAATCTAAATATTAAAAACTTTTAGCTTGTGAAAAGGGTCCATACAGATTTTCATAGCTGTGTATTCTTCTTGAATCACCCTGCAGATGTATATACAGTTGAAGTCAGAATTATTAGCCCCCCATGTTCATTTTTTTCCTCAATTTCTGTTTAACAGAGATCTTTTCAACACATTTCTAAACATAATAGTTTAATAACTCATCTCTAATCACTGATTTATTTTATCTTTGCCTTGATGACAGTAAATATTTTTACTAGATATTTTACAAGACACTTCCATACAGCTTAAAGTGACATTTAAAGGCTTAACAAGGTTAGGTTAGGGTAATTAGGCAAGGTTTTGTATAACGATGGTTTGTTCTGTAGACTATCAAAACAAAGTATATAGCTTAAAGGGGCTAATCATTTTATTAACCCTAAAATTGTAAAAAAAAAAAAATTCAATGCTGCTTTTATTCTAGCCAAAATAAAACAAATAAAACTTTCCTTCTCAAGAAGGAAAAATATTATCAGTCATACAGTACTGTGAAAATTTCCTTGCAATGTTAAACATCATCTGGGAAATATAATAAGAAAAGAAAAGAAAACAAAAAATTCAAAGGGGGCTAATATTTCGGACTTCAACTGTATGTGTGTGTGTGTGTGTGTGTGTATATATATATATATATATATATATATATATATATATATATATATATATATATATATATATATATATATATAACAAAACAAACCACTGTTGTCCAGTGACATGCCTAAATATACTAACTTTCCTTAACCTAATTATCCTAATTGCATTCTAGGGTAAATACCAGTGTGTTGCAAAGTAGTAAGTTAATTATTTATTTTAATAAAGAATATCTTAAAATTTGAATAGGAATTCTTAATATAGGAATAAGTTATTAAACTAATAAATTTAAAATGTGTTGAAAAAACTAATCTCTATTTTAAACAGCACTTGGCAAATATTAGAAAATTCAACTGTATGTATATGTGTACTGTATACTACAAGTCTGATATAAGTCCAGGGTAATAAAAGTAAATATTATTACTCAAAGCTTTGGTTTACTCAATGAGGAAAGCTGGAGATTTTACTACACAATGTGAGCCTTGAATTTATCTTATTAAAAATTGTGTCTGTTTATATATCCACAGATTATTTATTTTAAAAATCACCATTTTTTATAGAAATCCCCCAATTTCTATATAAATTCAGTTGTGTTTTGTCAAATATTAGATTTAGAAGTAAGTTGACAGACTGAGATGTCAGAAAACACACTATTTGCTTTATTTTGCAAAGCATGTCTTTTTGATTTGATTGTACACAGGCAAATAAACCTAGACCATTTAGGTTTTTGAACAATGCCTTGTATTTGTATTTCCAAAAATGACAGCATTTAAGGTCTTTGCTATGCCATTAGAGAAAAAAACAACAACAGAAAACACACTGGTTCATTTGTCGACCACAAAAGGATAGATCAAAAACATTCATTTACATCTTGAGGTACTTATCTGACAGTTTTTTCATCATGAAAATGTCATAGTGCTTTATTGTAATGAAAGAGGGACTGAGAGAGCTGAAGGTACAGTCCTGCTCCTGAAGTTTGTAGAGCCACTGAGGCATGTGATTGCGCTCATTGTTGGGTAAACATCGGCTGACAAGGAAAACAGTAATACTTCCTCTTTCCCAGAAACCCACTAGGGCTCCTCAAAAACACGGATGGACCGCAGCGTGTGGCTGCAGAGCCAATCAGATAACTCGCAATGTGTGAGGCGGATTTTGAGTAGAATTTCAGGATGAAGATGATCGACTTGTGGGACTGTGTGAAAGGGAAATAGTTTCCCACAAGAGCTGAAACTAATGACTAGAGCTGATTATTATAGCGGAGGTGATAATGCACACAGACTACGTCTGCAATAGATGAAGATGATAACGGAAATTTTAATATGTAATAAGATTATAGAGTACAGATATGAGATTGTGAGATTAAAAGACAAGAGTTATTGCTTTGGGGTGATTGGAGACTGAAATAGCACTGAGTAGACTATTTAATGTTTAAAATAAGTATAAAAGTATACACATTGATGCTTAGTTTACATCTTTATACTTTGTCACTGTCTCTCAAACAACCATGTGGTTTTGTTTTTATCATTTAAGCACTTATTCATATATATATATATAACAAACACCAAAATTGTTCCCGCCACGACTACATAGCACCTAATTTAAAACATTCAAAACGTTAAAACATTCTTTTTTTCTAATAGTGAATTATAATTGCACCAAAACGTATTAAAAGGTAAGTGAAATATAACAGCGCAAACTTTTTTATAACCGCAGTAGTGCTATGCATCATTCATTTAACCCTTTAGGGTACGTGCTGACTGATACGTGAGGCCAGCAAACACGACGTGTAGCCGTTTCACTTCAGTACGCATTAGTACTGCTCTTTAGATCTTCATAAATATTCCAATCTAATAAATGTTGGAGACATACTTGTTACATATACGCACTAAATTCCATTTCAGCAGCATTTATTTGAGAGCGCACAAGAAGATCTGTGCTTGAGCAATGTATATTTACGAAGGCGTACAAGAAGTTTTTTTTGCATAAGCAAAGGAAATCGCCGCGCAAGCAAAGAGATTTGCATGCTCGTAGGCTATTACATGAATGCGATCTCGACTTGTAATACTGCGCTCACGACATTTGTCATTGAAATAACGCCACAGGCAGTTGGTAGATCTGTGTAAAAAAGGTCTGCTGCCACAGCTGGAAAAAATCCTAGAGAAAACATATATATATATATATATATATATATATATATATATATATATATATATATATATATATATATATATATATATATATATATATATATATATATAACAAGTCAGAATAATGATGTTGTTTAATTTTTACATTTATCTGTTAACATACATTTTATTTTCCAAAAAAGCCTTTTTAAAAATGGAAAAGATTCTTTAGATCAGGGCTGCCCAAACTTTTTCATATGAAGGGCCAAAAACCAAATATCAATTTGAGATAATGTTGAGAGTCGCGAAGGTAAACATACCAAACTATTTTACATTTGAAGTGGCCATGAGTAATTTATTTCATAATATTTCAGAATAAATAGAAAACATTACTATAAATTTTATATAATTTATTGTATCTATGATAACTTAATAATAAAATGATAACTTGTTGCAATAAAAACATTCACATCAGACAGTGGGGTTTAATGCTGAAAACACTAGTCAAGCTGAATCTGCCTTTGTCTTGATTTATTTGTCAAATTCTCTGCATTGTCCAGTGACAGTATCTTCATTTAAACAAAATTTGATTCATTTACACTATTCAATTTAAACATTTAATTTCAGTTAGTTTTTAAAAATAATACAAACAAACAAAGATTTACATTAAATTTGAATTGACAATCTCGAAACCATCTCTATCATTCTCCCTCTCTTCTCAGATGGGATGGCTTGCCAAATCAAAGGTTATCATAGGCCAACTTTGGCCCACGGGCCCTAGTTCGGGCATCTCTGCTTTAGATAAAAAAAAATGTTTAGGGTTTAGCAAGATTTTTAAAGACCTTTTTAGGACCATTATAAATAAAAATGTCAGACTTATACATAGGGCTGGGCGATAATTTGATAGTGATAATTACTCGTTGTGTGAATGGAGATGCTCTCTGCACATCTGGCTGTGATGCACAATTTTTTTTTAAATTAGAGTCTGCATAGGCCTATATTCGTGCCATTCTGTCAGATACAATTTGGTTTAATCATCCGCGGATATAACAGAGTTCTGCGCAAAACAGGGTTTTATGCGTCTCGCAATATCAAGAGAGTGACTCCAGATTATAATGTGTAATGTGCATCTCACAGTGCAAAGCATAACCTTTAAATTTAAATGCTTAATCAGTCATCAATAAGGTATATCGATTAAAGGGTTATCGACAATCAATCGATCAAGTAATCGTTAGCATCCCTAAATAAAATATATGACCGCATATTTCACCCTAAATTTACCATACCATTCTATCACCATTAGCTCACCTTTTACTTGGTCCAAACCAAGTTTTACTTTTTTTTTTCTAATGTTGAGCAATAATATACAATAACTTGTAGGTAATGTCTTTATTTGTTGAAAACTTGAACAGTAAATGCTGAAATATGGTTAAGATTGTTATTTTGTGTATTTTTGTTTTATTTTTATTATTGTCAGAAAGCTAAAGCATTTTGCAAAATGTGCTAAATCAGCTGCACAAAGGGATTGGCAAAGCCTTTAAAGTTGATAAAGATTTGACATTTATCGTTATAATTATTGATATGAAAAAATTACTGTGATCATTTTTTTTTGCCATATCGCCCAGCCCTACTTATACATATAATATACATAAACATATACATATTTTTTTTTTTCTAATGGACCGGTTTTTTTTTACTTGCCCCTTTAAAACAATATAATTAGTTATTTCTTAGCCACATATTTTAATTGTTGTTGATTTTAAAGATTGTTGTTGATTGAATGGGTTAGCCCAGCTGTAGCTTTACATGGACATAGGACAATTAAGACCTGTTTAAAATGATTTAAGACCTACAAGACACTAATTCAGTGAATTTAAGACTTTTTACCACCCCACGAAAACCCTATTTAGTGGAACCATAAACTCTTCTTTCTTTCTTTCTTTCTTTCTTTCTTTCTTTCTTTCTTTCTTTCTTTCTTTCTTTCATTCAGTCATTCATTCATTCATTCATGCCAATTAATCCAGCATATGTTTTACGCAGCGGATACCCTTCCAGCTGCAACCCAGTACTGGAAAAATTCAATACACACTCATTCACACACATAAAGCCATTAGTTTATTTAATTCATCCATAGGACATGTCTTTGGACTGTGGGGGAAACTGTAGCACCTTGAGGAAACCCATGCCAACACGGTGGAGAACATGGAAACTTTACAAATGCCAACTGACTCAGCTGGGACTCGAACCAGCAACCTTCTTGCTGTAAGGCGACAATGTTAACGACGGCGCCACCTTGTCACCTTCTTTCTTTTTTAAACCAGTTATTTTTAAGGCTCTAAGCCAGAATTACCAAAAAGCATGCTAAATCACCTTGCTCTTGACATTTTCTGTGAGTGCATCTCCGTTTAAAGGCCAGGCAGTAGTTTATAAGTGTGTGTGTGTTCATAAGCATGTCTTAAATCAACATGCGCATCAGTTTTGATGGTCTGTATAAGCTTCCTGTTGGCTCTTTACTGGCAGGATGGATTTGCATTGCAAACAGTGAGATGCCGCAGGGCAGCTCTCTGAATCACAGCCACAATCAGCTGTAAACAGCTTTACTGACACACGGCTTAATTTATGAAGTGTGTTAAAGCCCTCAGCGCTGCCAATCATTCTATTGCTCACACGCACTCAAGCTCACTGTCACACACACTTACAGTATGTGCAGAAGATACACTCAAACATATATTAGAATGAAAAACATACATGTCAAAGCAAATTTCTTAATAAATGCATATGTTTTCGACAGGAGAACTGGTCCTGTGACTATGACCTGCACTGTTAAAAAATTCTATGATAGACTAGCCCTGAGCATATGTTTTTAGGTCATTGTAACATTAAACTAAGTTAATTATGTTCTAACTTCGGTTTATAAGTTACACAAGCCGTTTTAATTCAGTTTAACAATATAAGATCAATGGACGCATAAGGTTAATTTGATTCAGCCTAAAAATTTAAGGCAACCACGATTTGTTTACATTGAGGTTTCTCCCAATACTGTAAAAAAGTGCTGGGTTCCAGAGATTTGTGTTGGGACAACACAAAATAATTAAGTTATGTTATTAGTTCTTAAGGCGAGGCAGTGGCGCAGTAGGTAGTGCTGTCGCCTCACAGCAAGAAGGTCACTGGGTTGCTGGTTCGAACCTCGGCTCAGTTGGCGTTTCTGTGTGGAGTTTGCAGGTTCTCCCTGCCTTCGCGTGGGTTTCCTTTGGGTGCTCCGGTTTCCCCCACAGTCAAAAGACATGTGGTACAGGTGAATTGGGTAGGCTAAATTGTCCGTAGTGTATGAGTGTGTGTGTGAATGTGTGTGTGGATGTTTCCCAGAGATGGGTTGCGGCTGGAAGGGCATCTGCTGCGTAAAAACTTGCTGGATAAATTGGCGGTTTATTCCGCTGTGGCGACCCCGGATTAATAAAGGGACTAAGCCGACAAGAAAATGAATGAATATTAGTTCTTACAAATTTTGGTGGATTGAATGTAAAAGCATTAAGTTATCCCAAAAAAACCCTCAAGAATTGTGTTGTTTCAGCTAATTTTAAATATCACATAGAGTACCTCAACTGGGACATTCATATTGAACTGAAGATTAATGTACAAACTAAAACTTTCATTCTGCTGAACTAAATGTGCTTGATGTAATGAACCTGATTCACAATTAAAGTATGAAACGTCTTTTGCCCGTTCATTTCTGTAAAGCTGCACTGAAACAACCTGCATTGTCTTCTGTGAACCCTCAATTTAACTACAAAACTGATATATAAATCAATGTAATATTGTACAACAAGGAAGTGATATTTTTAAAAAACTGCATATAGAAAGCAATATAAAAAAAAAACACTGCAGGACATAAATAGCCTATGTTCATTGATTCATTTTTTTTCGGCTTACTCCTTTTATTCATCAGGTGTTGCCACATTCGAATGAACTGCAAACTTATCCAGCATATGTTTTGCGCAGTGATTGGTCTTCCAGCTGCAACCCAGTACTGGGGACAATTTCGCTTATTCAATTCACCTATAACGCATGTATTTGGACTGTGGGGGAAACCGGGGCACACGCAGGAAACCCACGCGAACATGGGGAGAACATGCAAACTCCACTCAGAAATGCCATTGACCCAGCCGAGACTCGAGCCAGGACCTTCTTGCTGTGAGACAACAGTGAACCACCATGCCCATGTGATATCATGAATTTAGAAGGCTAAATACATATAAAAATAAAAAAATAATAAAAAAAATAAAATAAAAAATTGTTGAAGTCAGAATTATTAGCCCCCCTGAATTATTACACCCCCATTTTCTGTTTAACGGAGGGAATATATTTTTTAACACATTTCTAATTATAATAGTTTTAATAACTAATTTCTAATAACTAATTTATTTTATTTTTGCCGTGATGACAGTAAATAATATTTGACTAGATGTTCTTCAAGACACTTCTATACAGCTTAAAGTGACATTTAAAGGCCTAATTAGGTTAACTAGGCAGGTTAGGGTAATTAGGGTAAATATTGTTTAATGATGTTAGGATAGGGTAAATATTGTACAAATGTTTAAAAAAAGAAAAAAATTCAAAGGGGGGCTAATACATTTGACTTATATATATATATATATATATATATATATATATATATATATATATATATATATATATATATATATATATATATATATATATATATATATTGATATTGATATTGATATATATATATTGATATATATATAAAATTCCATGCAAATGTCAACCTTGCCAGGAAAATGTTTTTTTTTTTTTTCACCAAAATAGAGAAACCACTTCTACATTTTTTGTCACATCCATAATGCTGGAATTTCTCTTTCTCACACACACACACACACACACACACACACACACACACACACACACACACACACACACAGACACACACACACACACACACACACACACATACACACAGACCACACACACACACACACACACATATATATATATATATATATATATATATATATATATATATATATATATATATATATATATATATATATATATATTTATATATATATATATATATATATATATATATATATATATTTATATATATATATATATATATATATATATATATATATATATATATATATATATATATATATATATATATATATATATATATATATATATATATATATATACAAACTGACAATTTGTATAATCACTTCCTACACCGTTCAAGTTAGAAAATGATATTTGGCACCCTCTAGTGGTAATAACTATGACAGTTAGATCCAGGATATTGAAATTTGTCCAAATTTGTGGGGTTTGTTAAGACTCTATGTCTGCTATCTGTTCTTTTCTTTTCTTTTCTTTTTTTCTGACAAAAACAATACAAATATTTTAAACATGTTTAGGTGTACAATAATGGGTTTACACAATTTTGTAAAGTTGTTATTCATAGGCCTGTAAATTTGCCAACCCTGTTTTTTTAGTAAAAGGGACTTAGCCGAAAAGAAAATGAATGAATGTTGTTTTTTAGTATAGCCTATTTACTGTTTGTGTAATCACTGTGTTAGACGACTAGCACGATTTAACACTTAATTGATGCAAAATCGTGGTCATTTTGTGGCAACAAAAACAATATTATTAATTAGGTTTTGTTTGCAGTAAAACCATGGTTTATTTTTGAAAGTCGTCAGCTGTTGCTATGCGATTACTCACGCCATTTCATTCACTAGATCATACTAGTTAGCCAACTATTTAAACCCTAAACAAACAAGAACAGTAAAAACTACAACTTTCGAGTGGGTAACTTGTGCTAAAGTATTGACTTCTTCCAAATGTTCAATTAATGTAGGCCTATTCGCAATAACAGCGACTTGGTTTAAATCAACAAATAAGGCGTGCTATTCTGTGCAAATATATTTTGACACAAGCGATTGATGTCAGGGTGTTTGACGCAGAACTTGTTTCCACCAGCAGATGACGCCATACCATCGCGACCTCATTATAATGGCATTTCATTCAAGCCCCGTGAGTGTGTGAACGCGTGCATACGTCGGGAACTTTTCCAATAAGGTTCGCAAAAGGCTTGTAATTTCTGGATTGGTTCCTTTTTCTCCTTTGAATCTTTTTTTGTCCTTCTCTTTCTAATGTCACCCCTTCAGGCTTGGCTCTTCTCCAGACCCTCACCCTTTTTAAACTGGCACACTTGCTGTCCAAGACAGACACGCACACACACACGCACACATACATTTTTGCTTTAGACACATAGCACTAGAAAAATAGCTTAAACGATAACACTTCATTTCTATAATACCTTAATATTTTTGTCTTTTTTCTTTTTAAACCTGAGATCCAAAAACAAGATACATTTACTTGACAAGCAAAATGATGTAAGATAAATAATAAATAATAGAAATAATGTTAAATTAATATTGCTTTTTCAGAAAACTAGACTCAATTGAATTTTATTATAAAAAATTATTTAATAAGTCATTTTTAATTAAGTATTAGGAATGTTGAATTTAAATATTTGTATTGGAAAACAAGATTTAATAAAAGTGAAATGTGAAATTAACTTATTGTAGTGAACTTTGGTCCAAGTTTAGCTAAACAGTAACAAGATTACCTTTACAGTGTGTGTTTCTGACTCTTTAAACAATCAGAAATAATCTATGAAATAATAATGAGCTACAATAAGCACGTTAACCAGTCTGAAAACAAAGCCATGCATAAATGTTCATTTAGCCTTAAATATGCATCAATGAAAAGTTGCCCCATTTTGGTATCTACATCAAATTCACTTGGGAGTATAGGATGAAATAAAATGATCTGTTATTTTTTGCACAACTTTTGTTAGAATAAAATGTCAATATGAGTGACGTAACATTGTCAATAAGCGTAACAGACACTTAATAATGTAAAAAGCATAAATAACATTCTGGCATAATTAAAATATTTTAAACACCAAGTAATCATGCAACATTTTATTAGCATTCTAATGATTAAAAACAAAGGGTAAAGCCTAGTTTGGGGTGTCATTATGGACTGGAGAGGGGTGTATGTTTTGGGGTAAATGGGGTGCAGCTGGACTCCATGCCAGGGCCCCCTCAAAGCAAGAAGTGCACAACAATCAAGAGCTCTGATTGGAGAATAGATTCATCATCCGAGCGACGCTGACAGCCGGCATAGAGCCACACACACACAAACTCAATCTCGCTTGCGTCCTGCTCTTTTTTTTTTTTAATCATAGACAAAATGCACACTAAATATCCATTTAGGTGAAATATTATGAGTATTAATAAAAAGTGTTCTTATTTTTGTGTTAGGGGCTTTAGGAATAGCTGAATTCATAAAACACATAGATAATTGTGTGGGTGAAAATGCATTCCAACTACCGAAATGTGTTTGTGGGTGTTCTTACAAAAGGGGTATAGACCCCCTTAAAAGACCCCCAATAGTCTGAACTCCCTCAACTTTCTCCCCCTCCCTTTCTGCTACTTTCCAATAAGCAAACACACACACACACACACACACACAAACACACAGACACACACACAAACCTACACACATGGATACACGTGTACAAACATCAACCTGTCACCTGTTATTAGTGGAGAAGAAGCAGTATACCCAATAATTCAAAATGTTAATGATTACATGTTAATCATACATGCATATGCTTTAAGTGAAGATGACATGGTGTCAAAGTCACATCACATGGCAATGCTGTAACCTAAATTAATTCATTGTTTTATTCCTTAAATATACATGGTTATACTACAGTTTACATGTCTTTTTTAAGTAATATGCCTAAATGTTGTTAATTTCTGAATAAAATATTAATGTATCCATATTTAGTGGAACAAATATAAAATTGAATGAGAAGCAAACTAGCATATTAGAATGCTTTCTAAAGGACTTACGATGCTGAAAATATTTGGTTTGTTATTGCATGAACAAATTACATATACACATTAAAATACATACAAATGTTTAAAAATATTACAGTTTCAATGCCTAATTTTTTAATAAATGTCACTTTGGTGAGCATAACAGACTTTCAACAATCTTTAAAAATCCCTACAATCAAAACCTTTAATATTATTAATTAATAATAATTATATATTACTCAAACTCAACTAAGTATGTAATAGTTAATATTTATGAATATTAAAGGAAAGAATGAGAATATTTACGGTTTTGAACATGAACCCAAAACTTTTTAGTTTGCACAACTGAAAAAAAAAGGTCTAAATGGGAAAATGTTCTATGGTTAAAAGGTTTAAGGCCCGTCACAATCAATTATAAGTCCTGCAGTGAGTGTAGTTTTATCTGACAAAACCCAAAAGAATAATAGGTTAGCATCATCAATCTTTCCAATTGAAGGGTAAATTAAAGCTCTTATAGTGTGATCTACACCACACATACTGAAAATACGAATTTGCACTTTAAGCATTTTGTTTTAAAACTAAATATCACTTAGTCATTTAGCAGACATTTTTGTCCAAAGCGACTTGCAGTGACAAAGAGTTGATCATTTGGAAAAGTGGCAGAAGATAGGCTTTTCCGATGAATCATCTGTTGAGCTGCATCCCAATCATCACAAACACTGCAGAAGACCTATTGGAACCCGAATGGACCCAATATTCTCATAGAAATCAGTCAAGTTTGGTAAAGGAAAAATCATGGTTTAGGGTTACATTCAGTATGGGGGTATGTGAGAGATTTACATTACAAACCACAGGAGAGGGTAAATTCTTCAGCAGGATAGCACTCGTTCTCATACTTTAGCCTCCACATCAAAGTTCCTGAAAACAAAGAAGGTCAAGGTGATCCAGGATTGGCCAGCCCAGTCACCAGATATGAACATTGAGCATGTGTGGGGTAAAATGGAGGAGGCATTGCAGATGAATCCAAAGGATCTTGATGAACTCTAGGAGTCCTGCAAGAACGCTTTCTTTGCAATTCCAGATGACTTTATTAATAAGTTATTTGAGTTGTTACGAATTAAATTAAAAATCCTTAATCAAAAATAGATTTAACCAAAACGTAACAAAATAACAGGCATTAAAAATATAATCCCTGGTGCCCCCGCGCTCTCTACCCAAAATATATACCAAAAACACAACCACTAAGAATTAACAAGAAAGTATGATTTATTTACAGAAATAAGGAGCAAAAATAACATCAGGAGGGGTTCAGCCAAAATAAATGACAATAAACCAAGCTAACTAAATTAGATTAAACTTCCCTAGAAAACAAATAAAATAAAATACAGAAAACTTACCTCCCTACTAACAAACACAGGAGAAAGCGAAAATAACAAATAAGGCACCAAACCTCCCTACATGCTCCAAGCCCGACAGGGAGACAGAAAACCGTGCTTCAATCGCCGGTTAAAAATTAACACAACCGCATCTCACAAAGCCACAAAGATATACAAGCAAACACTCATTGGATCACGTTCTCCACTGAGTACAAGCGGGGAAATCGAGAGAGAGCGGGGAGCCATCGAACCCATGTTCTCTGCAGGTTTTTATAGCCGCCGCCAATCCAAGCGCCAATCATGGTCCGTCCCAACGTAATCCGCTTCACCTGCCAATACTTAGAGCGAGAAAGAGAGAGAGAGCGAGAGCGAGAGAAAGAAACCACACACAAGCCTACACTACACTACTCGTAACACCTCCCTACCAAAAAGATGCAAACAAGCAGTTTGTATCTACCCACCTAACTTAAACCTCAACTTTAGCACCATGAACTCTGGTAAATGCCTATCTAACTTTAAATCTAGCTAAATGTGAATTCGCCAAGGCCACCGTAGTGTACCTATAGGAAAAAAGGTAGGTCAGGGACATGTGTGTCCAGTTGATGCAAAAATTGCGTCTATTGTGGAATTCCCAGTGCCAGGGAATAAAAGAGAGTTGCGTAGACTACACTACACTACTCGTAACAGAGTCATTGCAGAGATGTATGGATGCAATACTCCAGGCTCATGGGAGTCAAACACAATATTAATTATTTTTCCACTGCCTCATGACTTCATACTCTATACTGTACGTTATTTCTGTTAAGTGACAAGATTTTTGTCTAAGCAAAGTCAGACCTTACTGTCCTAATAAAATAATAAAAATCAAGGCATGATCAGATTTTATTTTGGTTAAATAAGTGTAATCTAGAGGCCTTTGCCTTTTATATAAGCCACTTCTGGCTAGACTAGAAGTCAAGTTATTATTGGATGTTCCTAAAACGTAGATAGATGACAAGACTTTTGTCAGGTATAGTGTACATTTTTGTGATTGTAAGAAAGTGTGTGGTGCAAATGTGTAATATCTGGTGCATGCTTTGGTTAAAGTGTCAGAGAGATGAAAATGTGTGTTTTCTACAGGTGGTTTGTCAAGCTCACTCACCTGTTGGAAGCACACACAGAATTGTATAGTGTTTTCCGGATGAATCTGCAGTCCTTGTGGGAATGTGTACCACAGATCTTTTTTTTTTAATCCTTATGAAATAAAAAAAAAAAAAAAAACTTAGGAGATCCTTCAACAAATTATTCAGCACCATAAATAGGCCCCTTAAAAAGCCTACATTTCCCACAAGTCATCTGACTCTGGGTCAGCGCTTGTTTACTAAAGCCCATTAAACTTAAGTCCTTTTAGAACATCATTTTGATAATAGAACTTACAAAACAACATTGCTCTACTTTCTTCCAAATCCTTTGCATCTCAAAACATTTTTCTGTTATGCCAACAAATCATTGAAACATATGATCCATAAAAGGTGTAACCCAACACTTGAGAATGAGTTTTATATTTCAAACATCAGGGTGGAGCCCTTTCAGAATTACATGAAAGTGTGTGTCGTTTAACCGTGGACACCACAATGTGAAAGCTCAATTCCAGTTCTCCAGCATAGCATTTAACGAAGGAGTTAAGAGTTTAGAAATGGATGGAGAGGAGAAAGAGAGGCGAGGTGAGCCAAGAGGGATGATGCTGGAAGATTAGAAAGATGAGACAGTTAAACCTTCATCCTCCCCCTGTCAAGGCACATTCGGCACCATTTGTTTTGCGTTTAGAACAAGTGTGTAGGACTTACAAGCTATCAATTATGCGATCACGTGTTCTCCAGGACTTTTAATACATGCAGTCTGGACTCTTTTGTCATGTCAGATTATCCGACTGAAGAATTGCTCTGTCATTAGGTGTTGGAGACACTCCTGCGGATCATATAAATGACAGGAGATCATCCTTAATGCTCACGTCCCGAGACCATTCAGGAAAAACAGACTATTCAACAAGTTGCTCAATTGGTAAGGGTTGTTAAAAGGTTAACATAAAAAAATAATAATAATAAAAAATCAACCTCAGATGCAGTTCAAGTCCTACTATCGGGATATTTTGAAACATAACAATAAATACCTTTTATCTCAAAGACAGACAACATATTTTACAGCAATATTTTTATTTTATTTGAAAGTTTAAAGAGATAGTTCTAACAAAATTAAATGTAACCAGCAACCATTAACTTCCATAGTAATTTTTTTAAGCATTCTTTAAAATATATTTATTTGTGATCAACAGAAGAAAAAAAACTTGTAAAAGCACATAAAGGAGAACAAATGATGAGGTCATTTTCATTTTTGGTTGAACCTACAGCTAAATCACCCTGCAGCCCAAGTCTCGTTACTCACTGAAGCTAAGCAGGGCTGAGCTTGGTCAGTCCCAGCATGGGAGACCACATCGGAAAACTCAACCTTATCTAAAAGCGAAATCGTACAAATTCGTACGTAACCAAGTGGCTAAATCGTACTAAGTCGTACGAGCTGGGTTGTACGAATTCGTACGATTTATTCACCGTCTTTAGATCACTTGTAAATTCGTACAAATTACTATGAATTTACAGGTGATCTAAAGGCGGTGAATAAATCGTATGAATTCGTACGATTTAGCCACTATATTCAAACCATCTCATGGGTTTTTTTCTTCTCGTTTGCAAACCATCGCGATATTTACTGCAGTTTGCATATGCCACTTCTTGGTAAGTACACTGTAACACGGCTCCTAAATGTTCTATATAAGTGCAATAGCAGTAATTTATCAATAAGAAATTAATGTTATTGTTTGCTGGATTTCATCAGTCATCTGTGCGTCTGTATTTTTATACGTTTCTACCTTGTACGGTTTTGTTGATTCTTGAGTTGCTATGGTAACAAAACAGCTGCAGTAAACAAATTACTCAATACTGTACCAAGTTTTAACTAACTGTATAGGGTATATTATATACACCAAAGTTACTGTGGTAAAAGCTTGTATACCACGGTACTTTTTTCCCACTATAGTATGCTGTAGTATTCATTATTAAAGTCTTGTATTACAAGTTTTAAAGTATAATGCACTTTGCTATATGATTCAAAACGTTGCAGTATTTATTACATATTATTATAGTATTTTAAATGTGGGAATGCTTATGTATAGTTATTTATAAAACTGTTATTTGCTTTGTCTTGGAGCTACTCTCACTCCCATCACATTCCTGTTGGAAGTGGTGTTAGTGAGGCCAGCAGGGGCCGCTCAACCTGTGGTCTGTGTGAGTCCTAATGCCCCAGTCAAGTGAAGGTGATGCTATACTGTCAGTGGGTGCCGTCTTTCGGATGAGACGTTAAACCGAGGTCCTGACTCTGTGCGGTCATTAAAATCCCATGGCACTTGAAAAGAGTAGGGGTTTAAACCCGGTGTCCTGGCCAAATTTTCTCCATCGGCTCTTACTGATCATGGCCTCCCACTCCCCCTCCACTGAATTGGCTCTATCACTGTCTCTCCACTCCACCAATAGCTGGTGGGTGATGAGCTCACTGGTGCCATTGTCCTGTGGCTGCCATCGCATTATCCAAGTGGATGCTGCACACTGGTAGTGGTGTGAAGAGACCCCTACATGATTGTGAAGCGCTTTGGGTGTATGGCCATACACAATAAATGCACTAAAAAATATACATTACTTTAAATGTATTTTTTTTCCACATACAGAAATACTATCATACATTTTACAATGATTTACAGAAACTAAATGTCATTGAGTCCAAACAACTAAATGCTGTAGCTCCTCAAATGGTTTGGTATTGCTTCTAGAATTAAAATTATTAACACGAAAAAGTTTAATTATTTAATTCAAAATTCATTCACTTGATTTCTGCTTGATATAATCAGTTTATGAGTTGTCATAACTATTTTTATTAAATCAACTTTTGTAATTGATTTTGTAAAAAAAGTAACTTTTTTAATTGCAAGTTAAACTAACTTATCTGATTTAGTGATTTTCACCGTTTTCATATATATATATATATATATATATATATATATATATATATATATATATATATATATGTACTGAAAAAAGTGTTGCACGCAGAACTGTTGCAAACTATTTTTTTGTGTTGAATTTAAACAAACAAATTAAGTTTAATAATGTTCAGCTTAATTTTTTTGTTTAAATTCAGCCCAAATAAATTGTTTACAACCACTTAACGTAAAAAAAATTAGTAAATTCAAGGAATCATCTTTGAATATATATATATATATATATATATATATATATATATATATATATATATATATATATATATATATATATATATATATATATATATATCGTCACCTTAGAATTATAAGGTTCTATCTGACATTTTTGTCAAAATTGAGTTATTAAATGTAAATCAAAGGCGGCAACACCAAGGCACCAAAAATACAAATTTATTAAATTAAAAAGGCTGACACAGAGCGTGTAACGTTTCGAGCCGCTGGCTCTTCATCAGACAATGTTTATCACAATCAGGTGCTTCTTTTTATACACTTCCGGATCACATGATCTCCTCTCGCATATATGCCAACATATACATACATGCATATGTATACATACACAATCATTCATATATACATATACATACACATGAATACGTATACACATTCACATATAGTCTAAAGCTAAAATATGTATAGTTAAAATAAAAGTCTATATCAAAGCTATAGACTATATGTGAATGTGTATACGTATTCATGTGTATGTGTATGCTATTGCAAACAGTACGTGTGTAACATGTAATGCAAAAACTTTGAAGCTCTGATGTTTTTGCATTACTTATAAGCTTTGAAGAAACTTTGAAGCTCAATATCTCAAAATCATTCAGAACGCAGATAGAAACTTATAATTCCAAGGTGATGAAATATACATATATATATATATATATATATATATATATATATATATATATATATATATATATATACATATGTGTGTGTGTGTGTGTGTGTGTGTGAGTATATGTACATGCACTTAACCACATTTATAAATGAACCAGGACACAAATAAATAAATACTATATATAATTATAATATAAAATATATGGTGTAAAACCCAAAAAGTTATGGCAACTCAAACCGTTTGTGGAAGCCGATTGCTACACACCATTTGAGTTAAAAAAGGAATCTATATGAGCACTATGAACTTACTCCATTTAAGTTGAAGTAATGAGGTATTTAATTAACTCGTTACTTTCAACAAGTAAAACTTTTTAAATTAGTAGAATTAACTTTCAGTAAATTTTCAGTTAACTACACTCATTTTATTTGATAAAGTTGACTGTTGGGTTTTACAGTTTATATATCGCTCCATCTTTGCACATTGAGTTTTTAACTTTAATATGTTGTACATTTATCCAAGCCATTGTCTGCTTGTTTGTCTGTCTTTGTTGGCATGGTGATGTAACGGCTATAGCCTGACCTGCTGTCAGTTACAAGGACAAACTCATTGTCTCCAGCATCACTTAATTTTTTGTTAAACACTATAAAGAGAACTTTTCACTTTGTTATAAATGTTCACTTTTTTCAGTCCCATGATATTTCAGCTTACTGACCTTAAGATTTAAAGACTTGCACTGTAAAAAAAAAAAAAAAAAAAAAAAAAAAAAAAAAAAAAAATATATATATATATATATATATATATATATATATATATACATACATGTATATATATATATATATATATATATATATATATATATATATATATATATATATATATATATATATATATATATATATATATAAACATAATAACTGCTCGGTTCCACACTATCAATTGGTGTTGGGACAACATGAAATGAAGAAATTAAATTAACTTATTAGTTTTTACAAATTTAAATGGATTAAGCATGAAACTATTTGGTTGTCCCCTTAGAAAACTTGAAAATTGTGTTGAATCAGCTCATTTTAATAAGAGGGCAGATTTGAGAGTTCTCGGATTTTTTTGTGGATTAGAACAGAGTTGTGTGATTGCTATATGAACACAAAAAATGGCCTTTTCTGCTTGTTTAAACTACTCATTAAAAATGAGTTAAAACAACGCAGTTCTTCTGAATTGTGACAATATGTGAATTTTTAACAGTGAATCTCTTCATAGAACTATTAAGTATGGCAATAAAAACAATTTGTATGTCAGACTATTGTCTGCTTAATGTCTTGCAGCTGTCCTCAGGATTTAATTTGAGTTTTGCTATATTGCATATTTTTCTGATCATGCAAAACACAACCTAGTTTCGTACAGGAAAAAACTGGTCATCATAGTGTTGATAATTTATAGATATATTATATAAGTTGCCACAGCGGAATGAACCGCCAACTTATCCAGCATATGTTTTACACAGTGGATGCCCTTCCAGCCTCAACCCAACACTGGGAAACACCCATACACTCTTGCTTTCACATTCATATAGGGCCAATTTAGCTTATTCAATTTTACCTATAGCACATGTCTAGACTGTGGGGGAAACTGGAGCACCCGGAGGAAACCCACGCAATCATGGGGAGAACATGCAAACTCCACACAGAAATGCCAACCAGCGACTTTTTAGCTGTGAGGCTATTATGCTACCCACTGCGCCACTGTGACGTCCCTCTTGTTAACTCATTTAATGTTAACAAGCACAACTTTTGATTTGAACAATGCTGAACTGTGAATAATAGTGCTTTGCAAGCATTTTTCACTTATGGTTCATGTTAGTAAATACATTTGTGCTAAACTAATAGAAGCTTATTGTAAAAGTTTAAAGGGGTGGTTCACTACGATATCATATTTTAAACTTTAGTTGATGTGTAAGGTAGCTGTGTGAACATAATCCACATCTCTGAATATAATAATCTCATAGTTAAATGCAAAGGGAAACATTGGCTTTTACAGAATTAACGTAGTGAAGCCTACAGTGAATGAAGTTTGGGAACTACCTACAAAAAATACATCTGGTTAATGATGTCATAAACCCTTCAGGTATGCACATACACCAAGCGCAGTGAAGGGGCGTGGCCAGAGGCGCTGTAATGTCATAACAGAGTAGCTGTATATAATCAAAGTAGGATATATGAAAAAATAACACGATTTTTTTTTACAAATGAAGCATTAGCACACATTGCTTTGCACCCTATAAACACAACAAAGCCTTAAAAATACATTCTGGACCACCCCTTTAAAGCAGCAAAAGAAGAGCAGACTTGTGGCTGAAAGTCTTAAGTCTAAACATTTTGTTTAAACCTGAATTTACTGTAGCCTTGTTCTCCTGTGATCAGGGGTCTGTTCTTCATACGTGGATTACTCAATTAGCTGGATTTGGATATTGACAATCTGACATGATCCAGGATCGTTTAGTTCTTCAAAACACATCTAATAGTTGCCGTCATAGCAACAGTTCTGGTAGCTCAAACCTGGTCGGGAGCAGGCTCATTCATATAAACAGGATTAGATCGGGTCATTTCAAGCAAAGATAATGAAAGTATGTACCAAATGCTGATATTTTCTTACAGTAGTTATATACACTTGGGAAAATAGTAAATATTTTTTAACTATATATATATATACTTACCTTATATACATATATATAAAGTAAAAATTATATACATTAATAAAACGTATGCCATCTGCACTCTGAAATAAAGTACAAAGACTGCCACCTGGTGGTTCAAAGAGAGCATTTATTGATATGAACTTTTTAGACACAACACACACATGCACAATATTAAAAAGAATTTTAAAAAGGATAATAATTTATGCAGTCATCCACGTCTTTTAACCGCTAATATACCAGTGATTTGATGCTTCGCAAAAGTTGCAGACACCTTTACCGATATCAAAATGCTTTTTTAATGCAAAATTAATTTTTACAATTATTCCTTTCGCCAATTAAAAACACTTGAGTAGGCCTAGGCTACTATAATAAAAAAAATCTTCTCTAAATGTAGAACTAAAGACATTGATATGCATTGAAATACATGATGAATAGTCTTGACACATGAAAGTGTAAAGCCTGCAGCTCACAACAAATGTGGAAAGTTTTTGCGTGTCATATTTTACAAACTGTTTAATGCTAATTTGTTGTCATTTTGCTCGCATGGATAATTGAATATTAATTAGATGATGTCATTACGCTGATGTGCCGTCAGCCAATGGCTGCATTGCTGATCATGATTTCGGGAATTGATAGATCTGTCCTTTACATCACACGCAGATCTCAGATCAGTTCATCCAGACATTTTATCTGATTCGCGAACTTGTTTGAAGAACCAAATTAGCCAGAGATCAGTTATCAAGATTAAAAGATCCAGGATCTGCCAAATCATCTTAGATCAGTTAAGCGAGGTACAAAGAACAAACCCCAGATTGACAAAATTGCATCTTAAAAGGATAGTTCACCCAAACAAATAAATACAAATAACTTTTTTATTTAATCTGTATTGTGTGGTTTCAAACCCTAATGAATTTATTTCTTCTGTTGAACACAGAAGCTGGTTGCTAGCACTTGTCGACTTCTACAGTAGGACAATAATACAATGGAAGTCAATGGGTGCCAGCTACCAACATTTTTCAAAATATATTCTTTTGAGTTCACAGAAGAAACTAAGATAGGTGTTGAACAGATGAAGGGTAAATTAAAGATTACAGATTTTTCATTTTTCATCACTTTAATAAGGTATAAACTGTTCTAACGGTCTCTTTTGACAGTTGTATTGGTTATATCCTTCGATTATTTCCTTCTGCTAAGGCCTTCAGTGTGTTTGCAGCTGAAGTGACATGAACGGTGATAGATTTTTTTTCATGCTGACCTGCCTGTCAGTTTTCCCCTAGCATTTTCTCAACACTCAGAACATTATGCTCCCTCATTTATTTATTTATTTATTTTTTTCAATTTGGCAGACCTGCATCCACATATTTTTAACTAACCACCCAAGTGAATGACCCTAGACGGGGAACAGCGTAACCTAAACGCACACACACTGGCACACACACACCCTCAGCAGTGGATTAAAGACAAAGACATCACTCCGGTCGTGCTCTGCTGCCTGTCAAGTCCTCCAGGAACTCTTTTATTCCTCACGCTCCGCTGCGCCTGTAGAACACTTTGTCTATTAAAAAATTTAACCTGCGGCTTTCCCCCATCTTCAATACATCACATGACCTTACCATCAGCCAATCAGAGGCTGAAAAGGGGATTAGGTCATGATGAGGCGGCAGGCCCATTATGTGGGAGGGGAACTGTGTGGGCGAGCGGAGGTGTTGTTGGGCGCTGGGTGTCACCTGAGATCTGGCAAGTTCTTGTTGAAGTTTATGTTGTAGGTGCCAGACTGGGGAAGGTATTAGGCATTCCACCGTAATCTGTCCTTTCATTGATCATCTAATAGTTTCATTAGAATAAAGAGAAGAAATGAAACACAAGCACATAATCAGAGGCAGTGCACAAGGGTGGGTTGCGTTTCGGTAATGCTCACATTCCGCACTTAAAACACCCAGCCTACACACACATCTATACATGCCGGAAGCTAAGAGCTACAGCTTTTCGTGCTAGAGAAGTGAAGTGAGAGGGTTGTTCAGTGTTTGCATTCAATTGCATTGTATAGATGTGATGGAATGGAATGGAATATGCATATTAAGAGAAATCCTTTACAGATTTGATGCAAATTACATACATTCATTTATTTTTCTTTGGCTGAGTCCCTTATTTTTCAGCAGTCACCGCAGCGGAATGAACTGCCAACTATTCCTATATATGTTTTACTCACAGCGGATGCCCTTCCAGCTGCAGCCCACACACTCATGCACTACAGCCAATAACTCATCCAGTTCACCTATAGCGCACGTCTTTTGACTGTATAGGGAAACCGGAGCACGCGGAGGAAACCCACACGAACGCGGGGAGAACATGCAAACTCCACACAGTGACCTTTTTGCTGTGACGTGCCCAGCCATACATGTAAAGCAAAAATAATTCATCTTGAATTAATCTCCATCATTGTAAGCTGCTTGCTTTTCTGTCTGTTCCCCTGCTCCGTTTGTTAGATGTTTGTTCTTACTTTCTTTTGCTGTCTGAAGTGCATCAACGCCGAAACGCTCACTTCGATCCATGTCATTTGAACGAATAGCGCCGCAGGTTGTCTAATCATGTCTTTGCACTGACTTAACATGTAAATCACTCATGCTTGACACTTCATCTGCGTCTGCTAATTGCACATGCTGCAAGACAATTTCTCTCCACTTATATGTAATATGTAGGATATTGCTTTGCCGGGTCCTTCACGGTTATGTAAAGGGGCAGGAGAAATGCCATTTTACAAGAGCTACTCAAATACATCATATGCGCTGCATACGCAACATCTATAAACGTTTATAAATCACAATTTACTGTAAGCTGAAATAAATCTGATTTGATTATTGGTTTTAATTGGATGTTTTATGAGATAATTTACATTTTGCGTTTAAATTGTGTTGGATTGCAAGGAATTACCAAAAAAAAAGATACGAAGTCTCTGGCTAGCGGCTAGCTCTCTGCAACTCTAAGCAGGTCTGCGCCCGGTCAATACCTGGATGGGAGACCACATGTGAAAACTAGGTTGCTGCTGGAAGTGGTGTTAGTGAGATCAGCAGGGGGCGATCAACCTGTGGTCTGTGTGGGTCCTAATGCCCCAGTATATTGATAGGACTGTATACTGCTCAGTGAGCGCCGTCTTTCAGATGAGATGTTAAACTGAGGTCCTGACTCTCTGTGGTCATTAACAAATCTCAGTATGTCCTTCAAAAAATATAAGTAGACTGTTAGGGCTGGGGTTATGGTTAGTGTAAGTTGACATGTACCTGCAAAGTTTCTTAAAGTCGGTTAAATGTCTGTTGAAGAAGCAGTATCAGCAGATATTAAGCAGACATTCTAATACTCAAATGGACCATTCCATTTAAGGTCCTGTCGTCGCGTCGTCCAGTTGGATGCTGCACACTGGTGGTGGAAGAGGAGATTCCCTCCAAAAATGTGTAAAGTGCTTTGAGTGTCCAGAAAAGATCTATAAAAATGTACGTAATTATTATTATTATTATTATTGTTATTATTATTGTGGTTGTTGTTGTTGTTAATTGAATTCAGCGATCACAAAAGAGCAAAATTAAAAAAATAGGAGGTCTGCCACTTGGATGATTTTACATAAGTGCCTTGGGATTTTTTGATGACCACAGAGAGGCACAATCTTGATTTAATATCGCATCTAAAAGATTTTGCTCACTGAACAGTAGAGCGCTCCCTTCGCTATACTGGGGCGTAAGGACCCAAACAGACTTCGGGTTGAGCACCCCCTGCTGGCCTCACTAGCAACACATTAAACAGCGGTTTTCCCAAGTGGTCTTCCATCCAGGTACTTACCAGGCTAACCCCTGCTTAGCTACAGTGAGTAACCGGTCTTGGGCTGCAGGGTGATACGGCTGCATAATAAGACTGTGTTGAATATTAATGTGCACATTTGCAATAGTCATATGTGCAAAGTTTAACCAAAGTCTATTATGTGCATGTGTTTTCAATCCTGTGTAAGGATTTCAGGAGAGTTTATTGTGTTCAAGCACAAACAATTACACAATTTGTAACTTTAATATAGATTTATTTTATTAAACAGTGAAGACTATACAGTGTTATTTTACATCGGATTAAGCAATTGCTGTGCCTGAATACTGTTTGACGCCCCAGAATACCGTAAACACTGTATATTTCACTTTTATCTTTGCTCTATTTGCATTTATCTAAGCTTGCAATACGTTTACTATATTGTAGGCACGATTCACTCTCCCACAAAATCATCCCGATTAGTGTAAATTAAGGATTTATGTTGATGCTATCTGGTGAAATTGTATTTATATTGTAATAATTAATGGAAAAACTCGAATCTCAAAGTCATATTTTTCTAGTATTGTGCAGCTCTAATAGGTAATATGAGGAAAAACACGTCTGTTTTTTTTTTGTTTGTTTCTAAACCACTCTAATTTTGTTATTGTCACTGCTATGCAGATGATGTACAATTATATTTTTCTTTTAGCCCTGACAGGCGAAACAAACTGTTTCTCTTGCAGGATTGTTTAGTCTCCATTAACAAATGTATGGCAGACAATTTTCTGCAACTGAACCCTGATAAAACAGAATTGTAAATGTTTGCTACAGATAGCATTACCCCAACGATCAGGCAAGTTTTGGGGGGCTTGTCATCTTCAAATTGCAGTAATATTAGAAATCTTGGTGTCGTTTTTGATCGAGCTCTGTGTTTTAATAGCCATGTTAAATCTGTTGTTCGTACATCCTTTTTTTTTACCTGAGGAACATCGCAATAATAAGAGATATTGTGTCAAAGGAAGAGATGGAGATGCTTGTCCATGCCTACATCTCTTCTAGATTGGATTATTGTAATGTTCTGTTCACTTGTCTGAACAAATCCTCCATGGAGCGATTGCAAGTTGTGCAGAATGCAGCGGCGAGGCTTTTAACCAACACCAGTAGGAGGTCACACATTACACCTGTGCTCAAGGCACTTCACTGGCTTCCTATCAGTTTTAGAGTAAAGTTTAAGATTCTGGTCATTACATATAAAGCTCTGCATGGTCAAGCACCCATATTCAAGATCTTTTAAGCAGTCGCTCATGTTGCCGGTTTCTGAGGTCTTCTGGCAAAGACCTTTTAGCCATTCCCAGAACTCGTCTTATGACTAAAGGTGACAGTGCT
This sequence comes from Danio rerio, assembly GCF_052040795.2. NCBI lineage: Eukaryota > Metazoa > Chordata > Actinopteri > Cypriniformes > Danionidae > Danio > Danio rerio. The sequence goes on from NC_141035.1 coordinate 39,183,943, forward strand.
TTCTTTGTGGTGGCCCCATGGCTCTGGAGCTCTCTCCCGATAGCACTGAGAACTCTGGGATTGGATGACTTTTTAAAAAGCATTTAAAGGCACACCTTTTTGGTCAAGCTTTTAATTAACAGTAATAGTATTTCTGTATTTGGATTTTTATTTAGTTTTAATATGTTTTAACTTGCCTTCTTTTATTGTCATGTGTTCTTTTACTTGTTTTTTCTTATTGTAAAGCACTTTGTGACTCAATGTCCGGGAAAGGTGCTATATATATATATATATATATATATATATATATATATATATATATATATATATATATATATATATATATATATATTAGGGATGTAACTTTATTGTAAATACCGTCATACCGCAATATTAATTTTTTTCGATATTACCGAAGTCGCATGACACGGTAAAACTATAGGTCTTCTGAGAAAATTTGCTCAGGCGAATGAAGCGAACGGGAGGTAGCGAAAAACTACAATTCCCATCAGCCCATGCTTGACCATCATCCCTTGCGGTCTGTTGTCGCTACAGATCCAATAATGCGGAAATGGAGTGTGCTGCTAGAAGCGGGGATGAAAAAGAGCTGAAAAACTGTAAAGCGGGTGTTGTCGCCGCGCGCGTACTGAATAGCGGTGTTGTCGCGCGAGTTCTTATCAGCTGTGTTGTCGCGCGCGTACTGAATAGCGATGTTGTTGCGCGAGTTCTTATCAGCTGTGTTGTTGCGCGAGTTCTTATCAGCTGTGTTGTCGCGCGCGTACTGAATAGCGGTGTTGTCGCGCGAGTTCTTATCAGCTGTGTTGTCGCGCGCGTACTGAATAGCGGTGTTGTTGCGCGAGTTCTTATCAGCTGTGTTGTCGCGCGAGTTCTTATCAGCTGTGTTGTCGCGCGCGTACTGAATAGCGGTGTTGTCAGCACACTGTTCAGATTGATGCAGACATGAGACCTCTATCTCACTCATGGTTTGTCCTCTCAAGTGGGGGAAAGACAATGCACAACGTTACCCACTGCTGTCAACCTGGGCCAAGTCATATCTCTCTTCTCCCAGAAACCTCAGTCCCAAATGAGAGTTTTTTTTTTTCTGTTGCAGGGGACATTGTAAATACCCAGAGATACCAGCTTTTACCAGATTATATTTATATGATAATTTTCCTTTAAACCCATCTCTATCTAAGTGAGTGAGTGATTAAATGTTGAATGTGATGAGTTTTCAACAATACTCAATTGAAACTTTATTTTTTTTTACATGGTTTAATTTTTTTTTTGTTATTAAAATTGAAGTTCCTGTTTTAAAGCTTACAGATAGATGACTAATTTGTATGTCATTGACACTTTTGGCACTTTTTTGGAGTATTTTTATAAGTTTTGTTTTTCCTGTAAATGATTCAATAAATACCGTACCGTGACATTCATACCGAGGTATTACCGTACCGTGAAATTCTGATACCGTTACATCCCTAATATATATATATATATATATATATATATATATATATATATATATATATATATATAACCTTTACTTACTTACTTAAAGTCTCATGTGCTCACTAAAGTTGCATTTATTTGATCAAAATACAGTAATAATAGATATACTGGTAAATATTATTTCAATTTACAATATAAATAACGTTGCCTTCTATTTTTTTCCCAGTGATGACAACAACATTTTCAGCATTATTACTCTTCACTTTCACAAGACCTTTCAGAAACCATTCCAGCCATCCTTTAATCAGTAGAAAGAAGCCAACAACTGCATTAAAAAAAATCCTTATAACCTCCCAAATGCACTGAATGTCCCTTTTAATCAATTCAATATCTCTTTGCTGAGTAAAGGATATTGGTTTCCTTTAAAAAAAATGACAGACTACACGCCTTTGAATGGTAGTGTACTATATATCTGTTTGAGATTAGTAATTTGATTCTTTGGGCTTAATTGGCATGCTTCAGTGTCATTGTCTGTACAATGTGTTGAACATTTGGTAAATGCATTGTACAAGTCACTGAATTGCTCAGCACCAGCTAAACAAGTTTGTCTGCTGATATACTTTAGTTACTCTGAAAGACTGAAATCGCAGAATCTATATATTATATACAGCTGTAATCCAGAGACACATGCATGTGATGCAAGGTTTTGCAAGAGGCCTCAGTCTAATATTAAATGTGCAAAACATGAGAAATGCATGAGAATGTTATTTTCTAATATATATTTAAGGATGTTAAGAATATTTAATCATGCAGTTTAAAAAAACATTAAACAAATGTAATGGATGACATTAATCAGGGTGTCCGCGGGGTCTTAACAAGTATTAAAAGTTGATAAATCAACGTAGAGGCCATTAAAAAGTCTTAAATGCTATTTTGCAAGGTAATTAATTTGATATCATTTTTGATTATGCAATGTATAGTTGTATGCTAAAATTTGCCTGCATTAAATCTGCTAACATCAGGATGCTGTGTAGTTTAAGAAATCATTGAAATCCGGCTAGATTTGACATCATGCTGCTTTGTTTACTGCAGGAAGGCAACACCATTATTTCTGTAGCTCTATAGGTGCCATCCTGCTGAATTAGCTAGATTTAATAGATTTTTGTTCAGTATATAAATAATGTTTTAATTTTTGATTAATTTTTCACATTAATATTTAGTAAACATACTGTAAGTTAAAATCTTGCCAGTGTTTCCGGTGGAAAAGTGGTTATAAGTAGGGCCGGACGGGATCTGCGGACATTTTTCGCTATTTCTGCGAAGAATTTTGTAAAAAATCTCTGGATTTCTGTGGAATTATTTTGGGAGTACTTAATAACTTTAATAACTAAAAGCTTAATACATGAAATGAAAAAAATTATAGTTTTTAAATGTTTATTTAATGTTTACAATGCAAATCCATCTAGATCCACTTGTTTGGTAAATAAAGCAAGTCTCTCATATAATATCTCTACTAAAAAACAGAAAATATTACGTTACAAACTGTATTGTTAATAAATTAAACAACACTTTCATTCATTCATTCATTTTTTTTCGGCTTAGTCCCTTTATTAGTCCGGGGTTGCCACAGCAGAATGAACCGCCAACTTATCCAGCACGTTTTTTTACACAGCAGATGACCTTCCAGCTGCAATACATCTTTGGGAAACCAAACACTTTTATATTAGTCAATAATAATACTGAAATTAATAAAAAACCTAAATAAATATAAATTGACACACATTAATAAATAAACACAAGTCAATAAATAGACTTAACAATTGGCTAAAAATCTGTGGATTTCTGCGCGCGCAGATTCCATGTGGGCCTAGTTGTAAAGTCTTAAAATATATGGAAAGAGTCTTAAAAAGATCTCAAAAGGTGTTGAATTTCCCTCTCTGATTCCTGCATATACTCTGTTAATGTATTTAGACGTTTATTTGTGTGTAGAGCCAAGACATGTTGTATATCATATTCTTCTTTTCTTTTTTTATTTGCACTGACTGGTGCATTTCGCTCCTTAAATGGATAGTTCACCCAAAATTTTTATTCTGTCATCATTTTCTCACTTTCACTTGAGTTTTTTTTGTTCTGTTAAACACAAAAGAAGATAAATTGAAGAATGTTGGAAACCTGTAACCACTGACTTCTGTGGTATTTATTTTATCATATGGATGTTAGTGTTTACAAGTTTACAACATTCTTCAATATATCTTCTTTCGTGTGCAATAGAACAGCAAAAACTTGTTTGGAACGAGTAAAGGGTGCGTAAATGATGACCTAATTTTTTTTTTTTTTTAGGTGAACGCTCGCTTTAGGTCATTAATGTAAAATATGGAGCGACTGGTAATAAATTAGATCTGCCTCTTTATCACTTTAAGTGCTTTTTGCTTTTCAACTGTGATGTCTATGAAGTGCTCACATAATCAGACACTACTACTTTTGTAACGAATTTTATTCTAAATTCTACTTGAATTGGACCTTTGAATACCACTCGGTTTATTTATCACCTCAAAAAAAAAAAATTAAAAAAATTAAAAAATCACTCCAGAGTCTGTTTTCTGTCATACCAAGACAAGTTGTTCAGTCGATATCATCTGTTTTGATGCAGATCTGAGCCAGATTGCCATACATAAACTAGTCTGTGGAATAAAATGCTAATTTTATAAACTAATGCTTGAAGCAAGCCATGTGTGAAAATGCACAAATAGCAGTTGTGTATATGAATGAATTACAAATTCTCAAATTGGCAGCATAGTGGCTCAGTGTCATCTCACAAGAAGGTCAATGGTTTGTGTCATGGCTGGGCCAGTTGGCATTTGTGTGGAGTTTGTATGATCTCCATGTGTTTGTGTGGGTTTCCTCCGGGTGCTCTGGTTTCCCCATGAGTAAAAGTGAATCGGGTGCACAAAATCGGCTGTATTGTGTGAATGTGAGAGTGTATAAGTCCCTGTTTATACTGCCAGTTAAATGTGACCCAATTCCGATTTTTTGCTCATGACACAGATCGGATCTGTTCTATGACCGTGTAAACACGAAAAAAACGCATGCATTCGGATATTCAGAGATCGGTTTCTGGCCTCCTTCATATGTGGAAATAAATCAGATATAGATCGGATATGTGACAATGCGACTGTCATGTAAACAGGCAGATCGGATTTATTGAGGCATTCGCTTCTGTACATCATTAAACTTGCGACAATGTGGTGCTTCTCCCGTGGTTTAATGATGTAGAAGGAAGAGCGTGTGTGGAGATGCCGACGCGGTAAACAACATCAGAGGAAACAGAGGAGGAAAGTGGTCAGTCGCCACAATTTGCTCCCACAAGACCTGAGATCTCTGTCGTACCCACAAATTCTGGTGGAGGACATCATAAAGCATATAAACCATAAGCGCAAGCTGCGATGACGGCCCTTTCCCACCTCCGGCTGAAAATCATTTTAAAGTTGGGCGAACGTCATGTTGTAACTTTTGCTCTTTGTCGCTATTAATACACGCACTGCGAGCTACACATAGAATAATGCACACATTCAAAAGCTACATCTTCAACTACACACACACATCAGGGCCATACTATTACTTAAACTGCATGGGGGTAAATCTGGACTAAACCATTCACTGCTTATACTACACTTCACATATTTCGCAGAGCTAAAAACAACACAATTTCTTCCATCTTGGCTAGTGTGGCACAGATGCTAGAACCCACCTTTATGCATGCGCAACATCTTAAATTGTATGGCAAGTTTAAACGCATGAATTGGATATGGGTCACAATTAAAACAACCTGTAAAAAGACAGGCAAAAAAAAAAACAGATATAGGCAACAAATCGGAATTGGGCATCAAGACCTGACAGTGTAAACGGGGCTTAAGTGTTTCCCAGTACTTAGTTGTGGCTGGAAGGGTAAAACATATACCCAAATAGCTGGTGGTTCATTCCGCTGTGGCAACCCCTGATAAATAAGGGAATAAGCCAAAGGATAATAAATGAAATTCTCAAATTACTGTAATTGAGTAATTGTTCTCTGGAATTGTACTTTACTAAGTAGTTTTAATAATGTGTATTTTTATTTTAACTTGAGTACATTTTGAGTTCTGTCTGTACTTTTACTCCACTATTTGTAATATTCTACGATTCTTGGCTAAGTAAAAATCAGTCCTGCGATTCCTGTTCAATCAAATTGCACATAGAAAAATCCCATCAAACAGACCAACCAACTTGAACGCTTTATAAATGCAGCAAATATGTACAGTGTGAAAGCAGTAAAAGTGTCCAAGAATCATGCAAAATCATTACACACAACGATCGAGAAACTGTTTAGACTGTATGTCACTGATGACAAGATTAATTCTAATTTCTTTCACGTGATTTTTATGTTAGGCGTCACGGTGGCACAGTGGGTAGCATGATTGCCTCACAGCAAGAAGGTCACTGGTTGGAGCCCCAGCTGGACTTTGCATGTCCGCCCCGTGTTCGCGTGGGTTTCCTCCGGGTTCTCTGGTTTCCCTTATAGTCCAAAGACATGCGGTACAGGGATATTGGGTAGGCTAAATTGTCTCTAGTGTATGTGTGTGAATGCAAGAATGTATGGGTGTTTCCCAGTGTTGGATTGTGGCTGGAACGGCATCCGCTGCATAAAACTGGCGGTTCACTCCACTGTGAAGACCCCTGATTAATAAAGGGTCTAAGTCAAAAAGAAAATGAATGAATAAATTATTTGTATGTTTTATCTTGCTGAGTTTCAATACCTTGGGTCTGTATACATTGGGACTGTATACATGTCCCAATAATGCCTACTGTATGATGATTATAATCACCAAATGACCTGAACAACAGCTAAATGAACTACAGAATGTTACGTTTTCAAATTGCATGTTTTCTATCAATGCTGCATTAGGCTATTGCTTGACACTTATAGCTTGTCAGTACATAAGTGCATAACATATGCATTAACATATTATCAGAGCTAGATTTTGTCTGATAGGTTACACAGTTTTCGCTCCACATATAAACGCTTCAACCTTCTACATTGTATTCACAGCCTAATACTCACTACTCTTGAGTACTTTTAGAAGTGCTACTTCTCACTCTCTAACTCACTCACTTTTCTTCAGCTTAGGGTGTTTTCAAACCTGCTTTAATGAGTTTGGTTGAATCGTTTGTTTTCCCTCTTGGTGTGGTTCGTTTGGGCAGGTGAATGTAGCAATCGCACTCGAAAGCTTTCAAACGCACCCTGGAGTGGTTTGTTTGTGGTGAGAACATGATTCGAAATAAAACAGACCCAACCACAAAAAAGTACTCTCCCTTTTTGGACTAATCCAGCTGCCAGAGTCCGATGTGCTGTCCCATCTTATGGGGTGTAGAGGAGAAATATTTGTTGACAGCGCTTTACCAACTATTTTAAACAGAGAGAGAGAGAAAAACATTACCCGATGGATCGATGGGAATATTTTCGGAAGATGGCCATGTCGCAATTTAGCTAAATTAATTCACGCCTCCTCCTGTAGTGACTTGCGATGCGCCTTCGTCATTAAAACATTGTTTTCCAGCTGCATCTGTGCTTCATTCTCGAAATGTATAGTTTGTCTAAAGTGATATATACAAACTATATAGTAAGCAGCAGGCACGTGCACACATAGGGCTCAACCTGTGCAGTGCACATGCCCTTTTTAGTCTTGAATAGAAAGTGCCCTTCCAAAATGATCAAAAGTGCTCCCGCGACCCCCCCCCCCGCTTTACAGTATGCGCGTGACAACACCGCTCATGAGTACGCGCGCTCCCCCACCCCACCCACCCTGTGCTTTACAGTATGCGCGCGACAACATCACTCTTCAGTACGCACGTGACAACAACAATCCCCCCCCCCCGGCCGCTCTTCATAAAATGTTTCCTGCACATGCACTTTGGACAGTCTCTGCACAGGCCTGGTAAGCAGAGATGTATAGTAACGAAGTAGAACTACTTCACTACTGTACTTAAGTACTAAAAGGCTTTATCTGTACAACTGGTTCTGACCAAAGCGATCAGTGTGGTGTGAAAAGGACCCAAAAACGGCAGAAGAATGCAACAATGTGTCATTTGTTGCCCTTGGCCTGGACCAAATGAACCGAACCACAGATGTGAAGGCACCCTTAGTTTCTGATTTAGTATCTGATTTTTTGTGGGGTCACCACAACAGAATGAACCACCAATTACTCTGCAATATGTTTTACAGTATGCGGCAGATGCCCTTCAAGCTGTGAAACACTAGTTCACCTATACTGCATGTCTTTTACTCTACTTTCACTACATTTTTGGCAGTTGATGGTAATTTGGACTTTAGGATGTACTGGAGCATCCAGAGAAAGTCTAGGCAAATGTCCACAGGCAAACCCCACACAGAAATGGCACCTATGTAGCCCAGCCGGGACTCGAACCAACAAACTTCTTGTTGTGAAGCATTAGTGCTAACCACTGAGCCACTTAATCTAATGGTATTTTTACATGACTGTGATTTTTCATTACTCTTTCCACCACTTCCAAAAAAAATAGTGGAGCTTTAAGTGGATGTTAGCAGTGCAAAGGGGACACTACTGTTGACCATACTTTCATCTACCCGGCATCAGGTTCGGCCTGTGAGGGGGTCTGTACAGTCTGTACATATCCCGCCGAAACCAATATGGCTTTCCTCACACCACACAAAAGGACCCCTAAGTAGGGTTGTCCGACGTGCGCCTGCAGTGAGGGAAGGGGCGTTGGAGATCGGGCCGGGACATGGGCAACCATGGCGGGCGGGGATGCAGGAGAGAGCCCTTGGGCTTAATTGGTAGCGTGTGCTCCGCTGGAGACCATTGTTCAGGTAAAGAGGCTTAGCATCGCAGCACGCTAACAGCACACTGAGGCCGCTTTGACACGCGTATGGAGCGTAATCTGGATGGAAGGGGGGCAATTTTCTCTGAGGGAGGGGGAGTTGGAAATAATGAAGAGAGGAGGGGATCCAGGACCCCTGTGAAGAAGTCAAGGGCTCTGATGACTTTGTTTTGACTTTACATCGACATGTGATTCTCAGTTAATTGGTCTGAGGACGCTTGGCTGAGAGGAAACAAGACGCTGCTTTTGCTTACTGTACAGCTAGTTTTATATCATATCAGTACTTACTTTAATAATAGATTTTTATACCAGTGGAAAGAAGATCACAAATCATTTTGTCATATATTCCTTCAAATTAAAGACTAATTTAAATAGTGTTGAAAGCTGAAATATGATAAACTTCTCATAGCAGTAACTGTTGCATTACATTAGATCGGGTTGCCCAAACTTTTTTGTATGAAGGGCCTAAAAACAAATATCATTGAGAGCTATGGGCCAAAGAAGTCATTGGTAATTTCCTAATTTATTTTATAATGTTTAAATATAAATGGAAAACATTATTTTAAATTGTATTAACTAGTATATTTTAATTATAACCTATTACAATAAAAAACATAAACAATTTATAACACAGTGGAGTTCTATGCTGAATACACTAGTCAAGCAGAATCTGCCTTTACCCTCATTTGCTTACTGATGTTTTTGCTTTGTTCGGTGACAGAATGTACAATAAAAAATCTGACTTATTTACAACATTTCATTGAAACATTTCCTTTCAGTTAGTTTGTAGCTTACACTGTAAAAAAAAATATGATCAATTAGTCATGACAGGATATGTTTTTAGGTCATTATAACTTATTAATCTAAGTTAATCATGTTCTAACTTAATTTTATAAGTTACACAAGCTGTTTTAAGTCGGTTTAACATAATATAAGTTCAATGGACTCATAAGATTAATTTGATTTAATTTAAAAATTTAAGGCAAACAGGATTTTTTACCATGTAAAAATAAAACAAACAAACAACAAAAAAAAGGCTTAAAAAAATACAATCTTTAAGCCATCCCCATCATTCTTTCTTTCTTCTTAGATGAGATGGTGGGCCAAATCAAAGGTTACCATAGCCAACTTTTGCCTGCGGGCCCTAGTTTAGGCATCTCTGCATTAGATAGTATCCTAATATATTTTGGATTTTTAAGTAACTTTTCTTTTGTTCTTCTTACTGTTATGGCCCTATATGTTTTAGATCCAGAGAGATCCATAAAAATAATCTGAAAAAAAAGTTTCCACAAGACTATTAAACAGTTTTCATCATGTAAAATACATAGGTTTTGAGCACTAAACCAGCAGTAGTTATTTTAATATTCATAAAATGATGTTTTGATCATATAAAAGCAGTCTTGCTGAGCATAATGTATGTATATACTATCCTGAGCTCACGAGGAAATGTAACCATTTTAAGTTTTGTCAGTTTAGTGGCTAATGTCGTATAAAGATGTATCATTTTGAAAAGGAGGTGCGACACCAAACTCCACCCCTAAACTCAACCATCATTGGGGGAAGAGCAAAATATACCCCAATACCTGCCAATCCTCCCGTTTTTCCCAGGATTCTCCCATATTTTACAATTCTATCCTGATATCACCCCGTAGAGCTCTTTTCCTGTATTTCTCCCATATTTTTAATCTTTCTATGAAGGGTGGCAATAAACATTAAAGAGCAGATCCTCCCTATACGCAACCCATATTGCCATACCGCCCCTCACTCCTAAATGTGAATCGGCTTTCATTTTGTTTAGGCAAGAAAACACTGAATAATATATATAAAATCGTGAGGATTTCCCTCCTTTCATCACAAGCGCCGTTGCCCCTCCTATGCAATCCTTAAACAGTCAGTTCATGTAGCGGTGCGTGACTGTCAGACGCGCTCCATAGTGATAAATAGACGCTGTTACCGAATGGATTCTGTACAGGCGTTGTGAAGTGGAGCGAAAGTGGACACTCTGGGATTTGAGTGCATGTTTGAACAGACATATACACATAATAATAATAACAACAACATCTAAACATGTTGATCTTGGTGGGTTTTCTTTAAAACACAACAAATTTTGTGTTAAATAGGCATAAAAGTCAGGAAAGCATCAAATTGCATGATCGTTTCATCTGTTTATTTACAACGAAACAGCTCCAGGTGAACATATTTAGTCATTAGGGTTTTTTTCGTATTAATAATTTTGGGTGGGGGTGACGGGTGCCTTATTTTCACATCCCAATGTTGACAGGTATGTAAATTGTGTGAATGAGATCATACAAATTCATACGAATTAGCCACTAAACCAAAAGTTATCAACAACCTAAACACTTCCTGTGAGATTATATTTTGTCTACCATGTATATAGTTATTTACCATGGTATTTACTTCAAAGACCATAGTATATTAAACATTGTGATACCATTATATTTGTATTTTTGATTAACATCTTTCTTTGCACATTCTAATCTATTTAATAGGATTTTTATGTTTTACCTTGGTGAGTTTTGATGCCAAGCCTTCATTTATACATGTCCTAATAATCACAAACACACACAAACATCAAGCTCTTAACTAGTTTTGCGACCACTTAACATATCTAACAGGTTGCAAGCCCCCATGAGTCCAGTTTGTTGGCCAACAAATCTTGAGCAGCAGTGTCTGGTTATTAGAGCCCTCGGTGGGGAGCAGCTCAGGAAAAAAGGGCCGAGACTCAGAGACAGCTGGGCCGGGGCAGAAGGGTTAAACGCCCAGGTATCTCCACCTGTACCTCCATCATCACCAGCCTTGAGAGAAGGCAATTAATTCTCCAACTGCGGAACGAGGGAGGGCTGTTACCGGGTGGAGGGTCAGATGGTGTTTGTGTGTATGTGTGTGGATGTAAGGAAAGGCGGTGAACACTTGAGTGTTTACTAAAATGCATATTAAGGCATGTATATGAACTTTAGGGACTTTGATATGTGTGGTTGAGTCAGAATAGGATTTGTGTGTTGTGTTGAAGTCTTTTGATAAGTTAAGCCCCTGACCCTCCTCTTTACTCCCACTGTCTGAGAGTGTCAGCAGGGGTCAAACACTCCCACACAAACACACACACACACACATTGCTTCTATATGTGCTTCGCTTCACTTATACATTAACATTCATTTAGCAGACACCTTCAGCAAGAGCCATGTGCAAGTGCACGAAATCCAAACACCTTCTTCTTTGGTGTTAGTCTCCTTCACACATACAGACCTTTCTGGAAAGTTACTTGCAATTTTCCAGAAAGGATCTGTATGTGTGAACAGGCCCTTTTTGCAAATACCGGTAAATTCATTCCGGCATTTTTTTAGGAAAGAGAAGTTGTAACATTACTGGTAATTTGCCGGAATGCTGCTCTGTGTGAACGCAGAAGGAAGATTGCCGGAATAAACGCGTTAATGTCTAGAGCGTGCTGATGTGAGACGTCTACTTTAGCCAATCAATACACTCAGGCCCCGTTTACACTAGTGCGTTTTAGTTTGAAAACGCATAAGTTTTGCTACAGTTACGCCATCCGTCCACACTACGCCGGAGTTCTCGAGCGCCGAAAACGGAGCTTTTTGAAAACGCTGGAAAGGCCGTTTTCATTCTAAAACGCTGCTGCTCCGTCTCAGTGTGGATGGGGTAAGACGGAGACATCTGAAAACGGAGGCGGGGCTGCAAACGTTCGCCTATCTGATTGGGGCTTTTCCTCAATATTAAGTAGCCCACACACAGTTCAGTCTCGCATCCTCTTCTTGTAAGTTCAGATTTCGCAAGTTTGATCAAGGCTGCAGTCTCCCCCTTTTCAGTTTGATATGGAAAACATACCGAGGACACGGGTAAATCTTCAAAGGGAACAGTGTACTTTATAACTTCATTCACATCACCTTGGCTACGTTGTTTCACTTTCTCAACAATAAAATGTAAACATGATTTAAGGAACTGCCTATTTTCTTTTTAATATTAGCAACTTAACAGACAGCAGAAATGTTGAGGCGCCGTGCTGCATATATGAGCGTCATCTTCACTGTGTGGATATTTATAACAAAACGGAGCCTATAACAACTGCCTCCTTTCAATTTCAGTGAAAATACGAAACGCACCCTCTCTTTTGCTGAATATCAGTTTTAATAATCGATAATTATAAAAGTATAACATACAATAATTTTATACATTGTAGGAAATAAAGGCATGCGATCAGTCAATGTACCTGGATTAATCATTAACTTATCTTTGCGCTTAACCAAAACATGTTACCCGTGAACAAGTAACTTAATAGATTCCAATGACCAAAGTCAGGGAATATGTCGTTAGATAAAGACAACAACATGAATGAAATATCACGTTTAGCAAATATAGTGAGATTAGATCCAGCGGGAGATGCTTAATGAGCAGTCCGACAAGCAGAGCTCTCATCTGGGTAGAAATGCTGGAGCGCTTGCCCGAGAGTGTCTGTGTGGTCACGTGATGTGCGTTTTCAGCGTTTTGGTGTGGACGGAGAGCAGTTCAGAAACGATGGGTAAAACGCGAGTGTGGACGCGGATCGTTTTCATTCTACAACGCCGTTTTAAAACTAAAACGCACTAGTGTAAACGGGGCCTCAGACGCATTCACATCCACACGGTGTTTGAAAATAAAAGCCTTTGAATATTTCTCCAGACACGTTTAGCTGCTCTAGATGTTAGTCAGATAACATTTCTGTTCCTTCTTAATGCCAACTGTATAAAAAAGTTATCGATAAAATGCTTATGATAAGCTGTTGTTTGTTTACCTTCAAGCTCTGATACATGTGCACGTAAAGCAACTGGTGAGTGCAAACACACACACACATTTTGTGTATATCTCGACATGCGAAAGTGTTCCTCCATATGTTTTCATTGAAGTTGTTTACAATACTTATCCATCCACAGAGTTTGTAATGTAGCCAAATGTTTACATATACATAGCCAGCCGTTTAGAGGTCATCTCTGGTTAATGATGTCAGAATTTATTGGTATTTTGGACAGGATGTGTGAATGGTCTTTTCCAGAAAAATTCTGTAACGTCCCTGCCTGTGTGAACAGCATTTTTTTTAATTTACCGTTAAAGTTGTTACGGAAATTTTCCGGATATTCACCAGTATCACTATGTGAAATGGGCGGTTATGTTACTTTTAGGAAGCCAACATGTCATGTTAAAATCAATTAACCTTTTTTCCTCTTTAGGAAAGTGGATGGCAATCAGTGCTTTTTAAAACACTATTAGTTGGGTTTAGGGAGTTTTTGGGTGGAGGGATCAGATGGTTGGTCAGTCAGTCAGTCGACAGTGGCCTCTGGTCGATTTACGTGAGAAAAGCTGGCGCACTCGTGAGAGAAAATTGATATCTCAAAAAGTATACACAACCACCTCTGGAAAAACAAAAACTAGGAGCCTAATAAACGTAGCTCCTGGGACATATTTGGGGATCTTCAGAAATGTATATAGGGGTACGTAATCAGAATGAGCCTGAGTTAGTTTTCTCCAGGTGCTCTTGTTTCTCCCACAGCCCAAAGACATGCTGTATAAGTGAATTGGATGAACTAAATTGGCTGTAGTGTACGAGTGTGAATGCGATGGATGTTTCCCAGTACTGGGTTGTGGCTGCAAGGGTATCCGCAGTGTAAAACCTATGCCAGAGTAGATGGTGGTTCATTCCACTGTGGCGACCCCTGATAATTCAGGGACCAAGCCAAAGGAAAATAAATAAATGAATTGATGAAAGATGTCTTGTTAATTAAGAGACAATCATTATCCCCCACCATTGACAAGCTTTTATGGCAATCCACGTTATAGGTGCATTACTATAACAGAAACCTTATAGCGCATGTCCAGAATGAGTTACTTCTGGGTCCTATGTATGTGAAATATAAAGATCAGATCACATGTTAAAATGAAGGTGTCCATCAGATCACATGCAAAAATAAAAAAGTATGCTGCTAAACGGGCAGTTAACAGAGTTAGGCTCAGTTCTATTCTTTTACCTCTACCACTTCCCCTTGGCCCTTGAAACAGAGTGTGAAAAGGAAGGGCCTAACATGTTACTCCTAAGAAATGGGACACCACTGCGCACGTCATCATATGTCATCGAGAACTCTTACTTCTTATGAGATCAGACGATAGTGACTGCTGTAGTTATTCCAGTGACATCATTTTTTGGTATTTGTCTTTGGGACATCACTGAAGGCAACAATATCATGTTATCATGATGATATAGTGTGGCAATAAGATCGGAACTGTACTGTGCATTTACACCGTGGCATTATTCATCAATGTAAACAACACAAGAACACAATATTAACATTATAGCAGACACTGTAAAAATCTCATTCCCAGCCACTAGACTTTTCTGACTGGGGATTCAAGTGTCAGATTTGAAAGTAGGCTGTCGGACTGTTATACAGGAGTTATTATTATGGATTCTAGATAGCGAAATTTAGTGTTTTTTTTTTTTTTAAAGCATGATTGTAAAACACAAATGTGGTTATGAATATATTAAAACATGTGTTTGTTTGTTGTAAAGATTCATAATAACCTCCTACAGCCTTGTGGCCACATACGTTGACAGCACATTTTAGCTTTTAAATGGCTATTTAAAATACTTTGAATGTTTTATATTTTTTATATTTTTATAACTGTTTTGCAGTATATGAAATGTCCCAAACACTATTTTTAACTGTCCAAAATGGGGAGAAAAAAAATACGTTTTTACTTTCTGATACTCAAAAAACATGTTCAAAAAATGTATATGTTAAATATGCATTACAAAACAGTCAGGAAAAAGTGTTTTATGTAAATTCTGACCACGAGTCCACATATATGGACATCTTTTTTTCTCTAAAAGTACATCATATCAAAAGACTTAGATTTTTATTCTAGTTAGGTTACAATAAGCCCAAATAGCTAAGAGAAATAAAAAATACATGTAAAAAAACAACACCTTGGGCCTTGAGAGGATAATGACAAAAATACTAACTTGTGCATCTCCTGACTTCTGTGTGAAGCCATGCTGCCGTTGTTGATGGTATATTGTGGGAAATTTTTGTACCCCTTGGTTAAAAAGTGTGGTCCCGTGATCTTAGTTTCAAGGGCTATCTAGCCCTTCCCCTTAGCCCTACACCTTCAAGCTAAAGAGAATTGGGACACCCATACTCCTTCACGTGAATGCACAAAACAAGGGGCAGAGGTAAGTGAAAGGGGTAGAATTGGGATTGGGCCTTAGTGTACTCTAAGTGTTGGGTTGCGGCTGCTGTGTATAACATATGCCAGAGTTATTGGCAGTTCATTCCACTGTGGCAAGCCCTGAAAAATCAGGGACTAAGCTGAAGGAAAGTGAATGAATGTTTTGACTATTTTGAATTTTGTCAGGATGGAGAAGTTAGTGAGAGAGATTTACCTTTACATGCATAGAAACTTCTAGTTGTGTTGTGCATAGGCCGATGAGCAGTATATCATATATCATCAGTATATCATAGCAGCACGTCATCTTTTTTTTTTCTGAGAAATATATTTTAAAGAATTTGTTGATATTGAATAAAATAATGTAAATAAAACAAAACAAAAAAAAATCTTAAAAATTAGAAAGTACTGAACTTCTGAAATGTATTCAATACTTTATACACAAGGTGTTTTTGGTGATGGCAGCTTAAAGATGACTCTCATATGGAGAATGAAGTCTCATGAATTGCTCAGGTGTGAGTTTTTCCACAGGCTTCCACAGAGTTTAAAAATCTGGATGGTTCTGTGGGTCTCGTCAAACAAATCTGATCTTTATTTTGTATTTTCTATTGGATTCAAGTCAGGTGATTGGTTGGGCCATTTCATCGCTTTGTTTTCTTTCTCTGAAAGCATTTGAGAGTTTCCTTGGCTGTGTTTTGGATCATTGTCTTGCTGAAATGTCCACCCTGGTTTCATCTTCATTATCCTGCTAATGTAGATGTTGGACTGAAGCAGCTAATATTACCTTACAATGAGGAAGGGCAGAGCATTTATGAACAATTACTGAGAGATTTCATCTGCTGTCTGGGCTTTTCCTGCCTTTCTACACCTCCCTTTCTTCATGTGTTCAATACTTTTTTTTCCAGTTTCATTTCATTTTATTACACATAACCTAATTTGTAAACTAATTAATATTAATCATATTTTTTTCTAATAATACTGTGACTTTTTATATGCGTTATATATGCTTTTATACAAGCATTTTTATTATTCATAGACTTATAAGCATAACATTTTTGTCCTTACTATAGAATCTGGGTACAGTAAAAGAACAAAATTATTTTGTTTTTATACTTCTAATGGTAGAATCTAGCATTAGCACAACAAAATGAAACAAGGTTTTTTTTGTAATTTAAACACTTGAACATTTTTATACTTTTTTCATAGTTGAAAGGGTTACTTTATGCGTTTTTCAAAGATTTGTAGGCCCTATTCACAGCCTAACAAGAAATTATTAATACGATGCTTCAGCACAGTTGATAATTTTGCTGAGTCAGACATAATTCAAGTTAATCAGTGTTCTTTCACATAAAAAATCAGTCAAAAAACAATCAAATAAAGACTTGAAGAACAGAGTTCTAAAATCAGACCTGCAAAAAATAAAAAATCATCTCAGGAGCAGACAGATTGATAAACAGTCAGAGCAGCTGACAGCGCAGGACAGAGGCTGTTTAATAGAGGTAGGAGGAGAGTGACAAACTGCCATTCATGTCATAATGAGGCACCTGACAACAGCTCCACTCTTAATTACCCAAGCTGCCACCTCAGAGTTTAGTTAGCACATCGAGGGGTGCATGAACACACACACCCAATTCACACTTCTTCAAGAGCGGGATTTCTTCAATAGACTCCCGCTTATTCTGCCACACACACTTAAACTGACTTCTTCTGCAGTTTGTATTATAATTTTATATGTGCATTGACGAGTGCTCTTTCCAAGGCATGGACTCATTCAGGAGAGCTCATGCACCTCCTGAAACAGAACTCATTCAAACGATCTTCAGTCATTCTGATGCACGTTTACTGCACTAGCACTGCAGTTAAAAAGTTTGGGGTCAGATTTTTTTTGTTTTTTTTGTTTCACTGGTATTTAATCACAGTAACATTTATATAGTAAATATACGTTATTACCATTTAAATAAACTCATTTGTATTTGAATACACTGTAAATAAAATCTGTTAATTATAACAGGTTCTTTATTTTGTGATTTACAAGTGTTTTCTGTTTATTTATGCTTGTGAGTTGCATTATGGGAATGTAATCTTTGCCCTGTCCACTTTTGATGTTGAAAATGCAACTCTACAGTTTAACAGAGTGACTTTTATTGACATTTTAGTAGTTTGTGAAAATATATTGCTTAAGAAATAAGACATATAGAGAACTAAGCTTGTAAAATAATAGAAAATGTGCAGGCAGCTTATTACCAGGTTTTTGTACCGTAATATACAACATCAACCCAGACAATATATCACTTCAAAACATTAAAAATGTCAATAAAAGTCACTTTTTCAAACTTTTCCGCAATAAAATCTTTTGGTGGAAAGATCAAGGTCTCATATTGCAAGTATATTTTACAGAATGGCATCAATGCTCGAAAAAAACAAACTTTTTGAAATTCAGCCAGAAATAGGAAGAAAATCAAATGTATTTTTTTAACTCAAGACACGATGAGATTGTTTATAGAAGATGCCGCATTGGACACACAAGACTCACACATAAACATTTACTTAAAGGAGAAGAACTACCAAAATGTCAATATTGCCAAAGTAACCAAACTGTTAAACATATACTTGTGGAATGCCTTATTTTTAATGTTACCAGACAACACATTTTGTCTGGACACACTTTAAATGAAATATTTTTAAATGTGAATCCTTCTAAAATTGTAAAATTTTTATCAAAAGTAAACCTTAAAAAACTATTTTAGATTTTATCTTATATATTATCAATTAATAAAAATATTATTATTTATGTATTTTACCCTCTGTATTATTTATTGCTGTTGGTGACTTTTAATTGTTAGAATATTTTTTATAACTATAAAAAAGTTGTATTTATAAAATGTGATAAATTTATTCTTTTTTTTTTTTTTGCCATGACATAGCCATAGAAGCTGAAATGGCAATAAACTCAAAGTTCTCTCTTTCTCTCTCTCCTCCAAATACCCCCATTAGCCACATTTCTACTATCACACCTAAAGCAAGTGTGCCAGGGCAAGTCAGGGCCAGTTGCGTTTCCACTGTCACTTCTGAGCTCTGATCGGGCCAAAGCTGGGGCTTCGGGCCGGAGTGAAAGGGGAGGCAGAGTTTGCCCGAGTCTAGTAAAGATGGCATGCAGCCATTAGACTAGTTTTCCGATCGTACATGCACCAAACAAATAAATAAATAACGGAAAGAAAAACATATAGCTGGTCAGTTTAAGATAGGCTACTCCATAATACACTTTATAGGCTAGGGGTCTTTTTTTTGTACTTAAGATTGCTTTTATGTTTCCCTTTTAAATGTAAGGCTGTTACATAAAATAATAAAGTAGTTTTAATTTAATAAGTGACTTTTTTTTTGTTTTAGCTGTTAATCCTAATTCATGCGAATAGACAATAAAAATAAACCTGATTTACAAAGTCTTAAGTTGGAAATGGTGTTTTATAAAGGCCAATGTCACTGAAGTTTCTTACATTTCTTAATTAAGCTCACCCCTACTGTTGCTGGATTTCTGCATCTCTAAAACGTGGAAGACAGTGCAACTGAGACTGGACAGAGGTTTCAGATGAAACGACAGAGTTTGAACCTTTAATTGGCAGTTAAAGTGTACTGAATTAAACACTATCACCATATCCTTCCTCCGCCTCTCAGCTCCTATATATGCTCAGGCAAAGCTGCTCCCGAAACCCGCACAAAGTCATTCTGAAACCCTGCAATTATTAGCCACAGGCCCCAATACACCCACTGAGACATACCGCAGACTACTATTGTTTTTAAATGAAGCTGAATAAAATTTCTATTGACCGATCCTAACCCAAAACTCTAATCCTAATAGTAAATATTTTGAATGTTTAGCAAAAAAAAAAAAAAAAAGGATGTTGAATGATGAATGTTGCCAATTAAGAACATCTCTTAATGCCTTTACATACACCTTTGTCTTTGTTTTAGGCCTTAAGATGCAAGTCTCTAGATTACCATTATCGGTTGGTTTTGGAACAAATCCCCAGGACCGAAATTTAAGGTTTCCCCTTGGGCAATTTTTTTGTTGCATTCTATTGACTGACCCAAATCCCCAAACTCTAATCCTAAAGGTGAATATTTTGGATGTTTGCCAAAAAAAAAAAATGATGTGGAATGATCAATGTTTCCAATGATGTTGCCAATTTATAGCATTTCTTAATGTCTTCACAGACACCTTTTTTATTTATTTTAGGCCTAGATGTAAGGATTGTGGAGGATACTACTACAGTGCATCCGGTAAGTATTCATAGAGCTTCACGTTTTCCACATTTTTTTTATGTTACAGATTTATTCCAAATGGACTTCCACTGATCATTTGTGAGATGTTTCAACAGCTTAATTGCAGTTCACCTGTGGTAAATTCAGTTGATTGGACATGATTTAAAAAGGCATACACCTGTCTCTATAAGGTCTCAGGGTTGATAGTGCATGTCAAAGCACAAACCAAGCCTGAAGACAAAGGAATTGTCTGTAGACATCTGAGATAGGGTGTCTCTAGACACAAGGCTGGGGTTAGGTTACAGAAACATTTCTGCTGCTCTGATGAGAACAGTGAGTTTTAGATGAGTTTCAACAGTGGCCTCCATCATCCGCAAGTGGAAAATCTTTGGAACCACTTCCTAGAGCTGACCGGCCATCTAAACTGAGTGATTGGGGGAGAAGGGCCTTAGTCAGGGAGGTGATCAATAACTCGATGGTCACCCTCTCTGGCCTCCAGCATTTTTTTGTGGAGAGAGGAGGACCTTACAGAAGGACAACTATCTGTGCAGCAAACAATCAATCAGGCCTGTATGGTAGAGTGGCCAGATGGAAGCCACTCCTTAGTTAAGGGCACATATAGCAGCCTGCCTGGAAAACAAAAGTCTCTGCTTTAATGATACTAAAATTAAACTCCTTGGAGTGAATGCCAGGCGTTATGTTTGGAGAAAAGCAGGTACCACTCATCACCACGCTAATACCATTCCTACAGTGAAGCATAGTGGTGGCAGCATCATGCTGTGGGGATGTTTTTCAGCAGCAGGAACTGGAAGACTAGTCAGGATAGAGGGAAAGATGAATTAAGCAATGTACAGAGACATCCTGAATGAAAACCTGCTTCAGAGTGCTCTTGACCACAGACGGTGACGGTTTATCTTCCAAAAGGACAATAGCCCAAAGCACACTGCCAAAAAAATTGGTTAAGTCGCTTTACAACAACTCGGTGAATGTCCTTCAGTGGGCCAGCCAGAGCCCAAACCTATATCCTATTGAACATCTTTGGAGATATCTGAAAATGGCTGCATACCATGGCTTCCCATCCAACCTGGGCCTAAATTCCTAGGTGTACCAAGCTTGTGGCATCATATTCAAAAAGATTTGAGGCTGTAATTGCTGCCAAAGGTGCATCAACAAAGTTTTGAGCAAAGGCTGTGAATACTGATGTATATGTGATTTTTCAGGTTTTGTATTTTTAATAAATTTGCAACAATTTAAGAAATGTTTCATCACATTGTCATTATGGGGTATTGTGTGTAGAATTTCAAGGAAATAAATGTACTGTATCTAATATCCACTTTGGAAAAGGCTGTAACAAAAAAAGTGGAAAAAACGAAGCGCTATGAATACATTCCGGAAGCACTGTATGTAAAATAAGTTCTTCTATATCTAAATATTCAGTTTTGTCTAAATTATTATAATTTTACAATTGAAAGTGAAATCAGGACTAATCACTTTATGCACTTTATGAACTCAACAAAACATTATGATGCATGTAAATAAATAAAAAAAGGACCATGCTGAATTCCATGGATGCAAATATTACCCTTTATTTAGGTTATATTTATACATATATATGAAAACGTATTAATAATTATTAATATTTTTATTAAATATATTAAAGTTTATTGAACATTTCTTCTAACAAGTTAACTTAATAAAACTTTTGCAAAAAGTTTAACCTGCAGCACATTACAATAATGTGATTAAAACGAACTTGTTAACGGATGCTAAAACTCAATATTAAGTCTCATGTGTACACAGCTCCATTTCATGATTTTCACATCAAGAGCAAAGTTCAAAAACCCAGCGAGTATTAAAATGATAATCTTTCAGTTCTTTGGAAAACAACACACACAGACTGACAGAAATACACAAAAGTACGTTAATGTGTCACTCTGTGGTATGCACCTTTCATTTAACTCGGAGAGGGGGTCATGAACATGTCCTTTAGCTCGTTTGGTTAAATTAATTCATCATGCTTTTAAACTATCAGTTGAGCAATTATACATTAACCCATTTGGACAGCGCGCAGCACCCAGATGCGCACAGGAACCATCCAGCTCTCCATCCCAAAGCAATAAAAAAAAACCTTGCGCGTGGCATGAAACACTCCAGAAACGCCTCTTTCTCTCTCTTATGGTGAACAAATAACGCGCATTGCCTTCAGTGCACATCTGCGATCCAACAGTTGAAGGCGGCACGTCATCAATCTGACAGCTTCACGCCGAATCAGGTTTCTGCTGCGCTCTGGAGCGAGTGTCAAGTTTAGCGCACTTGCTTCTTTGAGTCTTTGGAGAGCTCGCAACATCCCGCAACAAATCTGGTAAGTGTTACTATAAGTACTTTGATATTTTGGGTAGTTAAATGTTTATAGTTATTAAAAAAAACATTTAGGATCGTTGTGAGCAGCCATTACGCGCACTTTTAAGTTGGCGTATTATTAGTTGTTATTAGTTAAAAAGTGCTATATGCACATATTTAGATGTGTCTTATGCAATGACAGTTATTTGACATGTCTAATTAGCACACAAAGACAATGTCAACGCCAATGATGAGCCAATAAATGGACACTGGGGTGCTGCAGTCTGTGCAACACGTGGGTACCGCAGGGAACAGTTGTCAGTTTCAATATATTATTGAGTGATAACACTGAAGATGGAAAGTTTAGCTGTAGATATGGAATTGTTATTATTATTTATTAAGCTGAAAATGTGCATGTTGTCAATATAACTTGAAAGAACAATTTGTTATTCTTATATGTTGATATGTTTTTTTAATATTAAAGTTGAATTTCATCTGACTACATGTTTTAACAATTTTTTTCTCTGCATGTTGTAATTTTGGCACCACTTAAAAGGCTGGCAATTGCAAAATACGCTAGCCTAGCACTTTAGCAGCAGTTCAGTCACTAGAAAGTTATATTACTAGTTAGCCAGACTATGCTAAACAGAAATTACGTTAGGCTGAATGACCATAGCAACAGTACAGCGCTGCTCTTTCCGTTAGAGCAAATATATAGACTAAACAATATATACTGTCAATGTTTATGATTTACACTTTATAGGAAGTATGAGCAAAATGGAGAGTTTTAAAAAGTGTACTTGTTGGTGCTCTTGTGTTTTGCACCTGCTACACATCAGGGCGGCGAAAGTTGCTTAACTCGAATCTCAACTGATTCTGTCACCAAAAATAAATAATAAATAAATTATTTTAAAAATGCAATAATTTAACCATTTTTTAAATTACTGTTATTAAGTTTTCAGAATGTTTATATGTAGTAGCCTAATAATGTATGTCCTAATGCTTGCTGGATGACTTTTATCGATATTTTTCTCGACGTGATTTCATATGCAATTCAATAAATATTTGTGATTGTCTCATGCTGTTGTGACGGATTTTTGCAGAGCACTATGCTGTCCTGCCAAGATCTGAGCTTTGCAGGAGGGCAGCGCTATGAGTACTGCGCCTCGACGTCAGCTGATGGCAGTGTTGACGTTTCCACAACAACGCTGGTCTCCCTCTGGGACGCGGGTCCCCTGGACAACGCTGCCCGCCAGCACGAGCCGCCGCGGCGGGGTAAGTCCTGCAATATGCCGGGATCAGCGGCGCGAGAGGCTTCCCGCCTTGACAAACTGGAATTTTTCCATCTGGGATTTTTTTTCTTCTTCATGTTTTTGTTAGAGTAGCAATGGGCTGTGGAGTATCTGGCTACCTCCAAAGTGTTAGTTCTTTTGGGTACTTTCTTTTGTTTTTAAAGTAGCCTATTTTTTTAATTGATGTTTTGTTTTTATTTTCTTTTTTCCTTCACATTTCACATTGAAATTATCCCTAGACCATTACTAATGAGGATAATGACCTTTTTTCTTTCTTTCTTTAAATCGCCCATTTGTTTTAGATTCACTCCTTGAGAGTGGACTGGGACATCAGCCCACCTGGCATGACCAACTGTCACCTCAACTTCAACGGAACAAACAGGTATTGAAATTGTTGATCATATTTGAGTTACTCAGCCTAGCAGTTGAGACAGTGTTAATGATTGTGGTAACATTTTCCCTCGTGAAGCTCCAAGACACCTTAATGCAAAGAGAGGAAGAGCTGGCCCGACTGCAAGAAGAGAACAACAAGCTCAAAGAGTTTCTAAACTCGTCATATGTGAAGTCTTTGGAGGAAAAATCTAAGGTAAGAAACCTCTCAATTTGTCACAGATATTAACACTATATTTAGTGATGTGTGCAATTTTTTTCTATATTGAAATACTTAACATTACTTCAACTAAAGAAAAGCAAAAATAAAGTTAAAGGGGGGAATCGATGAATGGATATTCAACAAATACAACTGATAACTACTGCAATTAGGCGAGGCAGTGGCGCAGTAGGTAGTGCTGTCGCCTCACAGCAGGAAGGTTGCTGGGTCTCTGGTTCAAACCTCGGCTCAATTGGCTTTTCTGTGTGGAGTTTGCATGTTCTCCATGCCTTCGCGTGCTCTGGTTTCCACCACACTCCAAATACATGTGGTACAGGTGAATTGGGTAAGCTAAATTGTCCGTAGTGTATGAGTGTGTGTGTGAATGTGTGTGTGGACGTTTCCCAGAGATGGGTTGCGGCTGGAAGGGCATGCTGGATAACTTGGCGGTTCATTCCGCTGTGGCGACCCCGGATTAATAAAGGGACTAAGCCGACAAAAAAGGAATGAATGACTACTGCAACTACTGTATATTCATTCGTTTCCTTTTTGGCATAGTCCGTTTATTAATCTGGCGTCACCACAGCGGAATGAACCGCCAGCTTATCCAGCATATGTTTAGCGGATGCCCTTCCAGCTGCAACCCATCTCTGGAAAACATCCATACACACTCATTCACACACAAACAGTACTGACAATTTAGCTCACCCAATTCAACTGTACCGCATGTCTTTGGACTGTGGGGGAAACTGCACCCGGATGAAACCCACGCAAACACGGGGAGAACAACTACTGTATAAAGATGTTTAAGCACACACACACACATACACACACACACACACATATATATATATATATATATATATATATATATATATATATATATATATATATATATATATATATATATATATATTTACAGTTGAAGTCAGAATTTTTAGCCCCCTTTGATTTTTTTTCTTTTTTAAATATTTCCTAAATTATGTTAAACAGAGCAAGGAACTTTTCACAGTATGTCTGATAATATTTTTCTTCTGGAGAAAGTCTTATTTATTTTATTTTGGCTAGAATAAAAGCAGTTTTTAATAAAAATAATAAAAAAAACATTGTAAGGAAAATATTATTAGCCCCTTTAAGCTATTTTTTCAATAGTCTACAGAACAAACTATTGTTATACAATAACTTGCCTAATTACCCTAAGCTGCCTTGTTAACCTAATTAACCTAGTTAAGTCTTTAAATGTTACTTTAACCGGTATAGAAGTGTCTTGATAAATATCTAGTCAAATATAATTTACTTTTATTATGGCAAAGATAAAATAATTCAGTTATTAAAAATTTGTTATTAAAGCTATTATGATTAGAAATGTCTTGAAAAAAATCTGCTCTTTGTTAAACAGAAATTGGGGGGGGGAAATGGGGGTTAAGAATTCAGGAGGGCTAATAATTCTGACTTCAACTATATATATATATATATATATATATATATATATATATATATATATATATATATATATATATATATATATATATATATATATATATATATAGTTTATCAAATGAAATGAGTGCAGTTAACTCAATATTTACTGAAAATTAATTCTACTCATTTGAAGAGTTTTGAACTCAGTGTTGAAGGTTATGAATTGATTAAATACCTCATTACTTTAACTTAAATGGAGTAAGTTCTTAGTACTCAAACTGATAGATAATGGTTTGAGTTCTCATTTATCAGGTTTTACTGTGCTCAAATTGCTTCGTTTACTCAGATGCATTAAGTTTGCTGTACTCATTAGGATTAGTTTTTGAACTTAAATGGTTTGTTGCAATTGGTTTCCTCAAATGGTTTGAGTTACTTTAACTTGTTGGGTTTTACAGAATATATATATATTGGACTTCAGATGCAAAAACCTCTAAATGCCATCTGAAATTTTCTCCTAAAATGAGCATTTTTATCAGGCTCCTATGTGTAGGTTCAGTAATTTTTACTTTTATGGCAAAAATAAGTTATTTTCACTATCTTTAAAGTAAAATAAATCAACATAAATGAAGGAGGCAAACATTTTTTTTTCATTTTCAACTGAAATTTTAGCCGGCACTTAGAGGTTTTTGCATCTGAACTTTTCATTTATATTATTATAAATTAAATACATACACGTTTATTTACCACTCAGCTTAGTTTTCCTTGTTATAAACCCAGATTTTTACCCTGGGTAATGTTTTCATAATTGTCATTTAGAGGTGGGATCAGCACAGTTTTTTTTCTGATTTTATTAAACCCTACACTGGAACAAAAGCAGAATGGAAGGGTGCAATGTTACGATTAGATGCTTATCTTGTGCCTCATATTTGCAAGCTTTGGAAAGTTAACCCATTGCTGTACAATTTAAAACCGCAGGATGAGTTGTTAAACCATAGATTACTTTTGAACAGTTTGTTGCATGATTAATTAGGATTACACAGGGGAATGACCCAGGGTTAAGTTTAAAAGAAAAAAAAAAGTAAAGCGACAATATCCTTGGAATCACCAACAATAAAGCTGACAGCTAATTAGAATCAACTTAAGGAAAGATTTTCATCCATTTGACAGCACATGTGCTGCAAATCCTCACGACACAAACAAATAATAAAAAAAAATGTGCTGCATTTTCTCACAATGCAAACATTAATAAAACACACTGCTTTTTATCACAATGCAAACAATTTACGAAAGCGCCTGCATTTTCTCATAACACAAAAAGAACAGAACGCTACCTGGGAAGTGGGGCTGAAGTGAATTCATACCTGTTCTATTAGTGCTAGATTACAACTCAGTTTAACATGGTACATAGGCTACATTATACCAAAACTAAACTCTAAAAAATTTTCCCATCAGTTTTCTCGTTATGTGACAGATGCAATATCTCAGAAGTTTGCTCATACTTTTTGGTTTTGCCCTGAGATCTGAGAGTTTTGGAAAATATTTTTCAGTTTTATTCAAATGTTTTCGGGGAAAAACATTAGTCCAGATATTGAATTAGCCCTGTTTAGATGCTCTGACCCTG
Organism: Danio rerio; assembly: GCF_052040795.2. Taxonomy (NCBI): domain Eukaryota; kingdom Metazoa; phylum Chordata; class Actinopteri; order Cypriniformes; family Danionidae; genus Danio; species Danio rerio. The sequence continues at coordinate 39,211,014 of NC_141035.1, forward strand.
TGTTAGCATGGTCAAACGCTCAGCAAATATATTATGTTTGGTATAGTGGTGGCTAAAGGGGTGATCTTGATGGATTTGAAGTCCACTTTACCACCTACTTTTCATAAATGGCTGACTGAAATGGTTGCTGCTCTTAAGCTTGAAAGAATTTGTTTTTGCTAGGGCAGATGCTTCTTAAAAGTTAGAAAAAATGGTGACACTTTACAATAAGGTTCATTAGTTAATGCATTTACTAACATGAACTAATCATGAACAACACATGTACAGCATTTATTAAGCACAATTGAACATTTACTAATGCATTATTAACATCCGAGTCCATGCTTGTTAACATTAGTTAATGCACCATGAGTTAACATGAACTAACAATGAACTACTGTATTTTGATTAACTAACATTAACTAACATGAACAAATACAGTAGTAAATGTATTGTTCATTGTTTGTTCATGTTAGTAAATGCATTAATTAACATTAACTAATGAACCTTATTGTAAAGTGTGACCAAAAAAATCTAGGGCCTCTTTCTTGCCTTTTATTTAAGAGTTGAAAGTAGAGCGCTTATGACTCATGAACAATTTTACTCTTTCTTCTTAATGTTTTGAGTTTAATCAAGTAAAACTTAAAGATGTATAGTATTTACTCTATATGGTGCATGTTTGGATGGACTGGTGCTTGTTTTTTTTTTTTTTTGTTATTTGATTCACTTATTTAATATTGTATTTGAAAAAAAAATTCTGTATTTTTTCATTATCTGTATAAAAACACATTATGTGTTGTATAAATGTTTTGTACTTACAAAAAAAGTACTGTTTTGTACTTACAAAAAACGTATAAATATATATATATATATATATATATATATATATATATATATATATATATATATATATATATATATATATATATATATATATATATATATATATAAAGAACGGAACACTTAGGAAATGTTGCAAAGGGACCCAAAAACGTGACAACCACTGCTGTGCCGTGACTATGGCTGCATCCGAAACTGCATACTTCCGTACTATACAGTACACTAAAATCAGTATGCGAGGCACGTAATAAGTCCGAATTCATAGAATTCGAAATTCAGAATGTGAGAAGAACCCGGATGACTTACTACTTCCGGCGAGATTCTAAAGTGCGCATCCCATGCACGCTGCGCAATCCCATGATGTTCCACGAGAGAATTCATGAATTGGAATGAAGAGACGCAACTGACGCAGGTACGTCACGTGACCATGACAAAATGGTGGATGTAGTACGCCCGAATTGCATTCATACTGTTTTGAACGTACTTTTCTAACGGCCGAGTAGTACGTTTAAATTCAAATGCAGTACCTACTGAGTAGTAGGCGGTTTCGGACGCAGCCTATTATTCAGTGAAGTTAATGATGATCTTTGAAAGATGAGTTTTTTGTTTGCTTATTTTAATATCCTGATTCTCCTGTAGTACTTATTAGCCTAAAAAAACCCTAACCTAAATAGCCGGGTCCGTCAAATTTTAGGGTCTCCTTGAAACATTTAAGTTGTGTTGTGAGAAAATGTGTGTTTTTGTAAAATGTTTGTTCTCTGAGAAGACGCAGTGCACTTTCTTTATGTGTTTGAGTTGTGTCGATTTGCAGCATGTTTTCTCTTAAATTGCAGCACGTTCAGCTCTCTCAACCATTGTATTTTTACGTTTAATCATCTTTTCTGACATCCTGTTTAACAACATTCTCTCTCCTTTAGAAACTTCTTTTTAACGGCAAGGTCCCAGATGTGTCAAGGCACCGGAAACGAATGCATGGTGATTTCCGGAACCTGAGCCAGTTGCTTCACACCAGTGAGGGGAAGCGCACTTGCCGAAACCTCTCTTTGGAGTTTTGCTCTGCAGAAGAGCTAGCAGCCACCCCGCCTCTAGACTCATGGGTACTAGAGACTCTAGGTCTGCAAGACGAGAACACCATCAACCCAGAACGCAGTTTGAACACAACTACCTTCAGCCGTCCACTACCTACTGAAGATCGTTACAGTGTGGACAACACAACTGGCTTCAGTCCTAATGCTGGAACACATTGCGATTACAGCAGCATTGTAGACTCGAGCAGCAACTGCAGTCTTGACACATCCAGTGGCTACAGCACTTCTCAGAGCTTGGGTTCGGATTATTCAACTCTTGATCCCTCAGCTCTGTACACCATTACGTCTACAGGGTCACCGGTCAGCTCTCCACCAGCATTGACAACCGCTCAACACTTCACACCACCACGAGCTGCTTCTACCCCGTATCGACCTCAGGATGTAAGTCCATACTACAGCACACCAGGCTGTGGTTCCTCCACGTCACCAGGGGGCGACAAACAGCTGTTCTCCACACCTCGTATGTCCCGTAGCAAGACAGATTTAGCATTTAGCATGTCACTAAGTCCACAAAACAGTGTGAAGACGCACAGTTTCCCTCAAGGACAAGCTTTCACACGCAGAGACGCGCAAGGTGGATGGAACTTCACCTGGGTGCCCAAACAATGTTCCTAGAGAGGATCGTTGGAGGAGAAAGCCCCTTTTTGGGAGTGATAACCCAAGGTGCCCCATACTTGCTAGAAACGCAACAACTTATGTATGATAGTACTTTATCATTGCATAGCTTTGTATATGATGTCATTGTAAATATGTATAGTGTTTTTATACATTGTGATCGAAAGGCTTTGTCTTTGATGTTAAATCATGACTGAATTCATTAAAATCACCAATTTCTTTCTGAATAAATGCTATTTTGTTGTTTCTTTTGAAAACATTTGACCCCTTACTTTCGATAATCACCGTCTTTAGTGTTACAATGTTAACAAATATACAAACAGAGCATATGTTACCTGCTCTCAGACACCTAGGTCAACATTGCCTCTTTAATTTTGAACTGACGCATCATAAGTATCAACGTCGTGAGTCCCAAATCTTCTCGTGCTACACCGTTAGCTCTACCCTGTCATTCTCACAGCTGTCCCGCTTTCCTTCCCTCCTTCCCCTATCACTTTCCCTCCCTCTGTTTCTCTCCGGTACGTCTTCTCCATTCTCGCGCCACTGTGAGACAAAAGAGAGGGCCGGCCGGTCTCGAGGGGGACTTCCTCCCCGATCCGCCCAGCAGGTCTGAGACCCCCATGGGGGTCCAACATGGGATACTTACACCCCTCTATCCCTCCCCTCTGCCCAGCCTCTCACTCTCAGCTCTGCCCTCAGGGAGCTGGGGACGGCAGGGAAAGTTTGGGCCCTGAGTTAGCCATGGAGAAGCCAGGGTGAGTGGTCTATCTCTAATGACACGGTTAAGCCCCCTGCAGATGGCCTCCAGATTGAGGAAAGAGCACCTTGAGAGGTACAGGAGCCTGGAAAATAACGGCGAAAGAATAAGGAATAGGAGAGGATACATGATTGGGGGTGACCAAAAGGGAATTTGGCAGGAACAATCAACAGGTTGTAGTGTGAAAAGAATTGACATGATCAGAAAACATTATTATGCAATACTTCTGCAGGGTCCCCACGGGGTCTTAAAAAGTATTAAAAAGTCTTAAATTAAAAAAATCGAAATTTATGGCTTTAAAAAGTCTTAAATTTGCTGTTCTTGGTCTTAAATATTTTTGCACAGGTCTTATTTTTGCGATGTCCATGTAACGCTACATCAAATGCTCATTTGAATTCTATTTGTTGTTGCTAGGTTTTTGGGGTGTTGTAGTTCATTATTTCACTAGTCCAATTGTAATTTGCGCTATTACAACTACAAAAAAGTCAACTTGCAATAGCCAATCAGCTTTCTGTTATACTCAGTGCGCGCGGCGAATGTGACATCATCGCTGTGTTTGCGGAAGTTCCCTTTGAGTGCGCGCGACATGATTTCGGCTGGCAGAGAATGACGTTATTTCATTGACAAATATCGCAAGCGCAGTTTTATAAGTCGGGAGCGCTGTAATACTAGAGAGCGAATCTCTGCTCACGGGCCGGTTTCCTTTGTTCATGGACAAAACTGCTTGCGAGCTCTCAAAAAACTGGCTGCTCACGTGCGAATGATCTGCTCTCGCTCCGTCGAACTCCTTTCGTGCTTTTCCAGAGATGCTTCAGCATAGTATTAGGAATAGTGAACTGATAAAATGAAATACAGTTTAGTTTTACTACAGTAAAGTGTGTTGAATTGTAGAATAATATACCCTAAATTGTAAAAAAAAAAACTAAAGCACTGGGTAGTTTGTTTTTAATACACTTGTTGTTACCATAGGAACTATAGTATTACCACAACAGAGTAATTGAAGTACTTTACTGTACTTTACAATACACTATACAGCAGAGACGTGTTCACTTTATTTTAGAGATAAAATGGGATTGATAGTGGGATTTATTTGAAGAGTGAATAGTACAGTAGGTTATAATACCTAATCAAGTTTTTACCTATTTTCGATCACAGTTACATTTCTGCTTGCCAGAATGACCAATAATTATTGGCTACAAATTGCAACAGCCATGGGAAAGGAGGAAAGTTTTTGTAAAACTTTGGAAAAACTCTGAGGCATAAGTTTGTTAAAACAAAAAATAGGCCGCCAAAAACATCTTCAATGATAATGATTATCTTTTTATTCGTCTGATTTTACTTTGTTTTTTTGGACAGCCCCCTGTCATTTAAAAAAAAAAATCTCAATTTATACGTGTCAAGTATAAAGGCCTTAATCCGTTTTGTGAGTTGTGCAATGCGGTGCCAGGTGAATGTATAAATCTGCATTAAGATGTTTGTTTTTTCTGTAGTTCAATGGTGCATTTAACCTGACTTTAGTACTGTTCAATTTAAATAACTTTATTTTACCCCTAATTTTGTGCTTTTACATTTTCTCTCGCTTGTTTTTGATATTGCGATATAGGTCTTAAAAGTAATACTTAATGGTCTTAAAAAGGTCTTAAAAGGTCTTAAATGTGACATAATGATATCTGCAGAGACCCTGTTCTGCAGACTGTAGGTAAAGATCATTATATTTTTTGATTTTATTCTAAATTACCTAATAATACTGGTAGCACTTTATTTTGATGGTCCATTTAAGTATTAGACCGCCTGCTTAATATCTGCTGATACTGCTCCTTCAACAAACATAAGAAACTTTGCAAGTACATGTCAACTTACACTAACCCCAACCTAACAGTCTACTTATAATCTAATGAGAATTAGTTGACAGGTACGTAGATGCAATGTAACTTAAATTCAACAAACGAACCATCAAAATAAAGTGTGACCTTAATAGCCCCTATGTTCGTTGCTAAGAAGTGGTTAATTGGGAGTGTTGTTGGAAACATTAACATGCTATATTTAAAGTTTTCTTCAGTGGGATTGAATCAAACACATGCATTTTCCTCGTACTGTACCTTTCATGTCACCTCATCCCTTAAAGTGTCTCAAATGATTTGTTCAATTTTTCTAAACTAATCCTTTCCAGTGCCTACTTTGCACTGACTGGTCAGATGACTCATCAATTAGTGTCAGAAACTACAGTAATCTCTATACATGTTAGGATAGAAACAGTGTTTATTTTATTTTATTTTATTTTACCATATAAGTTTATGCTCAAACATCAGAAGAACAAGTTGACCAACCCAGACCTGCATTACAAGCTCAACATGAGCAGTGTGTTTCTCAGTTTTAAATTTAGAGATTATAAGAATCACATGCAAATTTTTGATTAGTCACTGCTGAAATTGCTGGAGTCATGTGACCAGTACAGTTATAGTCGAATTACCATGTTTTTAAATGCTCGCGCAGCGAGGTTGCAGAAAAAAACCCAGGAGTGCTAGCATTTACAGCGAGGTAATGACATCTGATGTGGTACAGAGTTTGTTGTTGTCTTAGAAATAAGTTATGTTAATTAGATATTATATATATTATTAACATAATGCTTTCAGAGTATTATAACAGCTTGTCACGCAGTGATAAGCACCGTTATTCTGCAAAATTAACGTTAAAGTGAGCAGTGTTCATCTGAAAGGTCCATTTGCGATAGCACCCTCCCAATGAATATTGGATAAGATGAAAAGGCGAAGCATCCAGCCCGAAATATACAACTATCTTATTGAAACTCAAAGTGATTTTACTCAAGAGAAGTTAAAGGCCTACAAGTCTTTGGATGCCAACAATGTTGTTCAGTGTGGTCATGTGCAGGAAATAATGTTCCATGATTACCAGATTTAAAACTTTGTAGTGCTAAAACCGAGGTTCTGCCTAGCCAAAGACAAGGAAAGAAGACGAAGCTAAACAAGGCCTGGGTAATCATCAACAAGCAAAACAACTGCATTCTGACAGCGAACTGCACCTGTATGGCAGGGTTTGTGAACTTACGCTTTTACATTTCGTTCTAAGCATTCAGTGTCCGCAGTTTTATTAATCATATTTAACTGATTTTGTTGAAATCATTGCTGCAATCAAAAACGAGTAATGTGCATGATTTAGCATAGTGTGAACTTACCAGATATAAAATGAGAACTGCAGGGCATTTTTAATTAGGTCGTTACTCAATTCTTCTTCCTTTTAGCCAAAGACATCTGCTGTTGGCATTAAAAGAAGTGTGGTGTATGGTAAAAATTAAGAATTTGGCATCCTACTGCATAACACGGCAGGTTTGCTATTGCAACCGGTCTCTTTTTGTGTGTTGTAGGTTGGTAATTAATCTATAGCCAACGTTTCACCTTTTACTACTGCCAATTTTGGCTTCAAAATACATTAAAGTTGTGTCAGTTTATAAGGATTGCACACATGCGCAATTATAATCTTGCACATCTTTAACTTGCACATTAAAATATGTGACATTTATTCCACCTGTTGAATCAGTTAAAAACATCATAGACACTAGGAAAAACATTTCCTGTTTAAAGATCTTATTTTCAGCTTTAAAAAAAAAAAACAATGAAAAAATCCTTTTTTTTTTCTTTTTTTTTTTGACTGAACCAGAGTGTTGAGTGTAGTTTTTGGTTGGCCTACAAAAAAAATGTCATTATCAAAGCACTGAAAATGACAAAAAAAGCGAATGGTACTTGTAGAATCTTGGTAACTCCAAAGTTTAGTTTATAAATTTAAAATTATTTATTCACACTTCAAAAAGATGGCCAGTTATGGGTTTTCATACAGTATTCAGCAGGATCAATTCATGACAACACATTCAGCTCAACCGAAACAGCTCAACAGGATGTCCACAGGGTCTTAAAATCCAACACATCCAATCGCCAACAATACACTACCTGACAAAAATATTGTCATCAATGTCAGTTGTAAGAGCAACAAATAATAACTCAACTTAGTTGATCATTTGGAAAAGTGGCAGAGGGTTGATTTTTTGGATGAATCATCTGTTGATCTGCATCCCAATCATCACAAATACGGCAATAGACGTATTGGAACCCACATGGAACCAAGATTCTCACAGAAATCAGTCAAGTTTGGTGAAGGACAAATCATGGTTTGGGGTAATATTCAGTATGGGGGTTTGCGAGAGCTCTGCAGAGTGGATGGCAACATCAACAGCCTGAGGTATCAAGACATTTGAGCTGCCCATTACATTACAAACCACAGGAGAGGGCAAATTCTTCAGCAGGATAGCGCTGCTCCTCATACTTCTCATTTTATACTGTACATTATTTATGTTAAGTGACAAGACTTTTGTCTAAACAAGGTCAGACCTCAGTCCTAATTAAATAATTAAAAATCAAGGCATGATCATTTTTTATTTTGGTAAAATAAGCGTAATCTAGAGGCCTTTGGCTTTAACATAAGCCACTTCTGAAACTAAATGATCAAGTCAAGTTATTATTTGTTGTTCCTAAAACTTGGATAGGCGACAAGACTTTTGTCAGGTAGTGAACATCTCAATAAATAACATTTTTCTGCTGTGCAAAAAAAAAAAAAAAAAAAAAAAAAAAAAAAAGTGTTTAGTCTTTTAAAGCCTGAAATTCAATTCTTGATGGCCTTAAAAGGTTCTTAAATTTTTTTAGATTTGACTGGGTAAAACCCACAGAAACTCTGAAAAAAATAAGTATGGCTAATTTTAAATTAAATTCCCAAAGACAACCTTGTGTTAACTAGGTAGAGAGAGAGAGCTGGAGTTTTATCAGCATGCCTTCATTAAATTCACATATAAACACAAAAGAGGTGTTAAAAAAACACACTAAGACTAGCACACATTCTATACTTAAAATATATAATGTTTTTTAATAAAAAAATGTTTAATTCATGATCATTACACTTTATTTTTGGACTAACTTCCCTCCCAAAGTATAACTAGGTAAACCAAACGCCTGATGGCTACTGATGGTTATTCATTATCTTCAGGCTCCTGGCTGCTCCTTGCACCACTTCTATTATAACCCACCACACCATTTACACTTTATCAGCCTTAATACACAAAGTACTCAATAATTCTACTTCAGATTATGCTGTCAAGTAATACGACTTTCTCTTTGGCTGGCAGAATGCACACAACTCCCATAATTCATCTGCGATGCGAACTGATTCAGAAGCAAGAGCTCGTGTTTGAGCTGAAGCAAATCATAAATCATAACTCTGCCCGTCCAATGCTAAAGCAGATGTTAGACATTGGGAGAATACTCAACGGAGATAAAGTTAACTGTTAAGCTGGCCGTGTGTGCTTGTCTAATTAAGGAAACCCTGTTATCTTGATCTCTAATAGGTCTGCGGTAATACATCATGTATAAGGTGGAGAGAGTATGCCGGAATGCTGCTCTGCCCGCTGTGATGGTTAATGTGTGTCTATGGCTGTGAAGCTTGAGTAATTGTACACTGTAAACTGGAGCTGCAGATGCAAAATCGCTCGGATTTATCATTCTTACACGCAAAAAAAAAAAGTCTGAGTTGTTTTAAGCTAACATTGGGTCAAATTAAGTATGTACAAACCTAATTTTGAGTTATTTTTTTCCATTAAATGCAAATTGCACTTTATTTAGCCCAACAGTTGAGCTTATATTTAAACCTGTTGGGTTAAACCAACTTAGCATTTTAAGAGTTTGTCTTATTGAGGTGTGAAAACATCTGATCTATTCTGGACAGATACAATAGCTCACACACACAACTCTTAAGTATTTCTTCGAGTTCTTAAAGTGCTTCTGTTGAAGGATAGTAAGTAAACACAAAGCTTCATGTTCACTTTAAAAATGCTGGGTTATTTTTAACCCATGATGATGGGTCAAATATTAACCATTTTTAAAATGAATTTGAAGACAAGTCTAGCTTTATTGTCATTTGAACTACACTTGCCGACACAGTGGAATGAAATGTCTCGCAGGACCACAGTGCCACATAAGTTAACAGATTCATACATTTAAACACAGCACTGGACATAAGAACATTTTTTAAACCTATACATAACTAATGTACTGGAGCGGTAATGTAACTATAGATACACTCACTGGCCACTTTATTAGGTACACCTTACTAGTACCGGGTTGGACCCCCTTTTGCCTTCAGAACCACCTTAATCCTTTATGGCATAGATTCAACAAGGTACTGGAAATATTCCTCAGAGATTTTGATCAATATCGACTTAATCGCATTATGCAGTTTCTGCAGATTTGTCAGATGCACATCCATGATGCAAATCTCCCGTTCCACCACATCCCAAAGATAACTGAATCACTGAGTACAGTTGACTCAATGTCATGTTCAAGAAATTAGTCTGAGGTGATTCACGGTTTACGCCACGGCACGTTATCCTGCTGGAAGTAGCCATCAGAAGATGAGTACACTGTGGTCATAAAGAGATGGACATTGTCAGCAACAATACTCAGGTTGGTTGTGGCATTGACACAATGTTTAATTGGTACTAATGGGACCAAAGTGTGCCAGGAAAATATCCCCCACACCATTACACCACCAGCCTGAACCGTTGATACAAGGCAGGATGGATTCATGCTTTCATGTTGTTGACTCCAACATGATTAATTAGGCAAATAACAATCTTCAAATTTGGCCATTTGAATAAAAAAATAAAATAAATAAACAATATTAACATAGAGCTTCACAATTTCTCTAGATTTTTCTCTTGTAAAAAAAGTTACATTGAAAATTAGTGGATAACAATAGCTGGATTAGTTTTAAAATTAACTTTATTATGGGCTACTTAGGCTGCACAGAACTTAGATGAAATATAATAGTTTGCATAGGCCAAAACTGATTAGCTTAAGTCATGACAGCCAACAGAGGATTTGTTTTGGTCTTCTTAAAGCCTTCTTAGTTAGGTTATTTTCATAGTTTTTGATGTAATAGCTGTCAAAATAGGACAAATGAGCTGATCTATGGGACAAATTCTGGACATATGTCAGTGAGGGGATTTGTCTTTCGAACCACCCAAGCTAATGGGAGATGACCAGCTAAAACAAGCTTGACCAGCTATAGCCAGGCTGGGAGTCCAGCCAAAACCAGCAATGTCCAACTTAAACCAGGATGGTCAAACTGGTTTTAGATGGTTTTAGCTGGTCACTTTCCAGCCTGGAAGTGGCCAAAACCCCTCTAAAACCAGGCTGGTCGACCAGCTAAAACCAGCCAACCATCCTAGGCTGGTTTAAGCTGGATTTTTCAGCAGGGAGTATTGTAGACAATTTACTTTCGTTTAATATGACTTATGTATATCAAATGACTTTTATAAATGTCATTCATGTATAGGCTACGCAAGTTAAATGTCACGGCTTTGATCATTTCTAATGTTTCAGTCTTTTTAAAACAAAAATACACAAGATGTCAGGTTCTAAACTCGTTTGATGCATATTGATACCACTGTATCCAGCTCACAGCACCACCTACTGGACACAAGTAGCTGTACGCATAAACACAACCACAAGCTAAACTCTGAAATAAAGCTATCCTGATCAAATAACCACAATCATCAAGCTGATCAAATAACTTGCACTTTGATTATTTAGATAGATGACCGCGACGAGGAAGTGAGAGATAAATAAATATGCGGCGTTGGTGGAAAGATTGGAGGCGTTTAGGTGACAGCACAAACAGACAGCTCTGTAATACAATGAAAGGCGCAGAGAAAGCCAGAGCAGTTAAACTATTGTTTGTGTTTTGTGGGTGTTTTAGTGTTCCGCTCTGAGGATCGTGTTGCTGCTGTCGCGTGGCAAGTGTGCCTTTCAGGAATGCGACGTGACCACATCACTGCTGGAGAGATTTATACACAAATTAACACAAATCAAGTTGTTGACCAAAGTCTTCTCAGGTCTGTCAAACAAAGATATTCGCTCGGTTATTAATCTTTAATCTTAAATCTTTATCTGTTTTGGAAGGATATATTTGGTGACATAGAATGGGAATGGGTTTTTGCTTCTTCAGAAAAAGCTGTCAAAGTCATAGTCGAAATTAATTATAATCCCAATAAATATCAAACCAGCTACATTGAATAACGCTATTTCCTGTAAACGCTCATTTTTAAAAAAATATAAAGAAACACTTATTCATTTATTTTGGGAGTGTACTCACTGTAAAGAGTTTTGTTTTAATTCTTATTTCTTAACTTAGCTATATTCCCCAAAATTGTAAACTTCGGTTACTCTCTGAACCTTATGGAATTCTGTTTCTGCCACTGACTAATTAAAATCTCTCTCTCTCTCTCTCTCTCTCTCTCTCTCTCTCTCTCTCTCTTTCTTTATATATATATATACATATATATACATATATATATATATATATATATATATATATATATATATATATATATATATATATATATATATATATATATATAGTTAGAATTTTGAGTTATAAAATCAGAATTCCAAGTTATAAAATCCACAATTCCGGGTTATAAAGTCAAAATTCTGAAGTTATAAAGTCACAATTCAGAGTCGCAATTGTAACTTTGTAACTCAGAATTCTGACTTTATAACTCGGAATTGCGACTTTATATTGCCACTTTATAACTAGGAATTACAACTTTATAACTGGGAATTGCGACTATAACTCGAAATTCTCACTTTATAACTTGTAATTGCGACTTTATATCTTGGAATTGCGACTATAACTCGAATTGCGACTATAACTCGAATTGCGACTTTATAACACAGAATTGCGACTTAACTCAGAATTTAAACTTTATTGGAATTGCAACTATAACTTGGAATTCTGACTTTATAACTTGGAATTGCGACTATAACATGGAATTCAGACTTTACAACTCAAATTTGCAACTTTAAATTGCGACTTTAAAACTCCAAATTCTGACTTTATAACTCGGAATTGTGACTTTATAACTCAGAATTCCGACTTTGTAACTCTGAATTCTGACTTCATAACTCGTAATTGCGACTTTATATCTTGGAATTGCGACTATAACTCGAATTGTGACTTTATAACACAGAATTGCAACTATAACTCAAAATTCTGACTTAACTCGGAATTGCAACTTTATTACTTGGAATTGCAACTATAACTTGGAATTCTGACTTTATAATTTGGAATTGCGGCTATAACACGGAAATCAGACTTTATAACTTGGATTTGCAACTTTATATTGCGGCTTTATAACTCCAAATTCTGACTTTATAACTCGGAATTGTGACTTTGTAACTCTGAATTCTGACTTTATAACTCGGAATTGTGAGTTTATAACTTAAAATCGCAACTATAACTTGGAATTCTGACTTTGTAACTTGGAATTCTAACTTTATAACTTGGATTTGCAACTTTATAACTCAGATTTTATAACTCGGAATTCTGACTTTATAACTCGGATTTGCAACTTTACATTGCGACTTTATACCTCCAAATTCTGACTTTAAAACTCGGAATTTTGATTATAACTCGGAATTCTGACTTTCTAACTTGGAATTCTGAATTTGTAACTCAGAATTGCAACTATAACTCTGAATTCTGTAACTCTGAATTTCAACTTTATAACTTGGAATTGCAAGTTTATAACTCATAATCTGACTTATTAATTTTAATTTTTAATTTTTATTTTTTATTAATCAGCGGTGGGCTTTCGTAGAACCTAGACTTCTCATTGTAAATGTATTAGTAAATTATAGATTTTTCAGGATAAATTTGACATCTGTAAATGTATCCATAAATCCTTTTTAAATTTCAGAATAGATTTTGATTTATATGTGAACTTCTTAAAAGACTAATGATTATATTGCATGTAAAAGTCTTTCTTGGTTAAAATCTTTTATACTTGTATAATTTTCTGGGATTTATTTATGTACTCTTTTTAATCGCTTTGTGGTTTTGTCTTTGGAAATATTCTTTCTTGCATAAAAAAATACCACAAATTAGCAAATAAAAACATTTAAATTCGCACACAACCACGAATGCATGTATAAATAAAATATTACTGTGAAAAAATAAGCAAGAAGGTGTCATTGTGTAACACAGAGAGCCCTTTAACATAATAGTCAATGATTGGCTGTTGCTGAAAGACATTTGCAACCTTGATCATCAGTCCTGAACCATTCAGCTGTCAATCAAATCATTCATCCTTAACCGTCAGAGATTATTGCAACACATCTGACTCATCTATCAACCTTGAGTAAACATATGGCACAGACCACACACATTTACATTTATTTAATGATAGAGACTTACTTACATATAAAGCTCATATTTTGATCACATTTAAAGTTACCTGTAAGACATGCTAGTTTACTCATTTTGTATACAAACAACGTTCAACTGTGGATTTAATTGCGTTTTAGTTGCTTAAATATGAGCATAATTATAGCAATAAGGTATAAGTATTTCAAATTTATAAGTAATGTAATTTTAAATAAATAAATTATTCATAAATTCATTTTCTTGTCGGCTTAGTCCCTTTATTAATCTGGGGTCGCCACAGCGGAGTGAACCGCCAACTTATCCAGCAAGTTTTTGCGCAGTGGATGCCCTTCCAGCCGCAACCCATCTCTGGGAAATAAATAAATTATAAATATTATATTTAAAATTACATTCATTTAACTCTTGGAACCAAATCTAAACCAAGTAACCAAAAGTAAACGACTACAATTGAACAAATAAATGAGCTGTTCACTAATTAAAGCAGAAATGCCCAGAATAGAGCATGTTGGCCCACTTTAACCTTTGATTTGGCCCACCATCCCATCTGAGAGGAAAGTGAGGATGATGGAGAGGGTTGGGGCAAATGCCTTAACACAGAGATCGTCATTTCTAACTTGAAGTAACATTTTTGTTTTTTTGCTGAGCTACAAAAAAAAAAAAAAAAAGCTGACTGAAATTAAATATTTCAATGAAATGTCGTAAATAAATCAGATTTTTAAAAAGCAAATAAAGCCACTCATAGGATAGAGGACGAGAGCAAATCAAGGCAAAAACTAATGTAATTCTGTCATAAATTAGATTGTTTTGTTTTTACTGTAATAAGTTCATTATAAAATGTAACAAAAGCAATACTGTAGTTAATATAAAGCAATGTTTTCTAGTCATTTTTAATTTTATTAAATAAATTAAGACATTACCCAAAGCAACTTTATTTACCTTTGGCCCACAAGACTCAATCAAGTTTGGTTTTGGCCCTTTATAAGAAAAGGTTTAAGCACCCTGATTTAAAGCATACGGTCAAATCTTAACAATGTAAAGCTGAAAACTGATGAACATCTCCCTCTAGTGGAATTATACGTAATGCTTACATTTCTACCTTAATTCTAGTCACAGGCAGCAATTATTATTAATTTTCAGTAGGAATTATTTATTTGTGCTGTTCTATATGTTGTGTAGGCTGCTTGCACTGGCTAGACTCACAATGCAGCATATAAAAACCATATAAAAACCATTCAAGATATCATCCGCTCCAGATGACAATTTTTGCAGTAGCCTATAAAGTTTCTACCAGAATAAAATAAAAATAAAAAATGATATGACGAGTAATACTGATTTAGTCAAGAGGCTAATTTAATATCTAAAAACGCAACTTTGGTTACGTATTCTGCTGCATTCATACATGACTTTCCAGTTAAAAATTTAGACCAATAATACACCTGGAAATGTAAAAAGTAAACAATATCATCAATTATAAAATACAATCTTGTTGACATTTACAACTTTGTATTATACACACAAATGATTATTACACACATATCTGTCATAGCGTTTACATAGTCAAATTACCAGTTACATTTCAACTTTAAAGTGCCTGCATTTCCAGTAAAAATGTCAATTATGCACCAGGAAGTTGACAGACAGACAGACAGACAGACAGACAGACAGACAGACAGAGACACACACACACACACACACACACACACACACACACACACACACACACACACGCACACGCACGCACACACACACACACACACACACACACACACACACACACACACTCTTTGTATACATTGATGATAAACAAAATTAACTATGCATTTGTTACAGTAACCGTAGGTATGGTCATTTTCATAGTATCTGTTACACTTTTATAAAAATTATTTAATAAAAAGTACTGTAAATTACTATTATTAATAATTAAGGGGCAGCTTGTACTTCCACAAAAAAACAAAAACAATATTGCTCCAGAAATAGAAAAATACAAAACAAAAAGCAATACACTTAACAATAAAATACAGACATTGGTCAAGTCAAAGTACCTTGTTGTCATGTGAAACATTCATGTTAAACACTGCATCATGTTTTTTTTTCCTGCATCCACATGACAAGAAAAATTATGTAAAAAAATGACAGTAAGTCACTGGAGAAAGCCAGTGTAAACTTACTGTAAAATCAGTCAAACAATATTCAATTCATTTCAGATGACTTAATAAAGCTGGAGTGAAAGGTCTAAATCAGTCTCTTTTCATTTCAGACATGCATGTCACTTTCTGTACAGACAAATACTTATTTAGCAAAAAAAATGTGATTCATAATGCAGTGTCTGTAGTTTATAGTGTGGATCATCTTTTATTTTAGACAACAGCTGTCTTCCCGAAGCTGTTAAATTAAAAGAGTTCATGTACAGATATAGCTCTCTCAGGTGTGAGGGATTCGATTTCAACGCTGATGCCAGAACAGCACAACCATCATCTGTGATTTTACAATATTCCAAACTGCCAAGACAAGAAAAAAGAAAGAAAAATTTAGAAGGTCCTTCAGGTCCTTGTTGTTTCAGTCACTAAAGCTGTGTCCCAATTCAGATTCTGCATGTTTCAAAGGATGTGGACTTTGGAGAATCCATCGCTTGCATAATTCGTTTACACCTATTTTGATGGTCCCTATTGCACATTTTGATGACTAAAAGTTGCATTGCAACTACATGCCAATGACTTCTCATTTGAGTATTAGTAGACTGTCTAACATCTGCTGATGCTGCTCCTTCAACAGACATTTAACTGACTATAAGAAACTTTGCAAGTACATTTTACACTAACCCTTACCATAACCTCAACCTCACAGTCTACTTATAGTCTAATGAGAATAAGTTGGCATGTAGATGCAATGTAACTTAAATTCGACAAAATGCCTAAAAGAGACCATCAAAATAAAGGGATACCCGTCATTCATTACAAGGGGAAGGATGCAAGCATTTGAATGAGACTTTGGATCGGGATTTAAACAATGCAGCCTTTAAATTGGCAAAGACCTTATCATAAGCTATGTTTTCAGCCAAAGATGTGAATTAAACCTATGCACAAAACTGGAATATTGCATAAAACATTTGCAAATAAAGCACCATCTCCATCCAATTGGTCAAAGAAAACAAATGTGTCACTTTCTGATAAACTAGTGTCAAATAAATAAAAAGTTAAATGAAACTTATAGAATGTGAGTCCCATTTACTTGTTATATCATGATCTCTTAAATCACACAGCAATTTAATGATCCAGCTGATATATATTCTGATATATATTTTTTCTAAATATTTGCAATTAAAACACTTATTATGTGTATACACTGGTATAATTATAACTTTGTAATGAAATAAAAAGGTTCTAAATCAGAGATCCCTAAACTAGGGCCCATAGGCCAAAGTTGGCTTATGGTAACCTTTGGTGTGGCCCGCCATTCCATCTGAGAAGAGAGGAAGAAGGTTGGAGCGAATGCTTGTAACAGATCGTCATGAACGTAAGTTTCTTTCATTGTTGAGCTTCAAAAAAGCTAACTGGAATTAAATGTTGAGCCTAAATCAGATTTTTCAAAATATGTTAATACTGTCACTCAAAATAGAGGACAATGCTCAAGACATCGACAAGCAAATCAATACAAATTTCATTTTAGAATATAAAAATAAATATATTTAATTATCAATACAATTAAAGTATTTATATTTCTATTTATTTTAAAATCCTAATAAATTAGTACTTTTTACCATGGCAAAAATTACCATGGCAACTTTAATGTAAAAGTTTGCCATAATTATTTTTGGCCCACCACCCTCAATTAAGTTTGGTTTTTGGCCCTTCATGAGAAAAAGTTTGCGCATCCCTGCTCTAAATAACAAAATCTTTAAAGAAACAACCATATTGTTAGCAATTTTTTTTTGTCATAGTTGTTTAATGTCAAAAGCTTTGCAATTTTGAAAAGCAGCAGAAAAAAAACATTTAGAACGTTTACAAAACTGTTTACATTTTTTGACCCTAAAATGAATTTATCTGTGAATCAGAGTCATTCATAAATATTTGATGAATGTATTTCCATCCTATAGAAACATGCATTTTTTTTCCTATTGGATCATAAGTTTACTCAGTTGTCTGTGTATGTTTTTATGTGCATTTTCAAAGTTATCTTGGTGTTTTCATCAATCTTTTTTTTTTTTGCAATCCACCAAAAAGTGCATAGAATAAATGGTGATGGAAAGATGGAAACAGTTACAGGAGATTCATAGTTAAAATGAAGAACTTACCGTAGTATCTCCAGTTTACAATCAGGCTTCTCTAGAGCACTAGAGAGCAATCTCACCCCTGAGCTTCTCAGATCATTATGAGAAAGATCCAGATCTCTGAGATATGAGGGGTTTGATCTTAATACTGAAGCCAGAGCTGCACAGCCATTCTCTGATATGTTGCAGCCTGTCAGTCTGCAAAGAAGGTTATAATTCATGGTATCAACAAACCACTACCTAACACTACTAGCTTAATAAACTACTAATTACCTGTATATTAAGAGCAAGGCAGAAGTTGGGTTTAGGTTTTTGGTATAGGATTAGGGATGCAGAGTAAGATCACACTTTATAACTACAGATGAGCAGTTATTAGGTTAATAATAGGCAGGCAATAAGCTAGTAGGCAGGTAATAAGCTAGTAGCTAATGACCTAAACTAATGTGTTGCACAAAATTGTAAATATATTTAATAGATAGAAGCAAAAAAGTGGAAAAAAAAAAAATTGTAACTCTATGCAACAGCTTCTATCCTGAAAACTGAGAACTCTCTGTCATTGTAGATTGATGACTGGGAGTGAAATTCACACTTACCGTAAAACTCCCAATGTACAGTTTGGATTCTCCAATGAAGTACAAAGTCGCTGCACCCCTGAGTTTCCCAGTTTATTCCAGCATAGATCCAGCTCTTTCAGAGTTAAAGGATTTGATTTTAAAGCTTCAGCCAGAGCAGCACACCCCTCTTCGCCGACATCACAATTCTCTAACCTGCTAAGAGAATGAGCCACTCATATCTGTCGCTACGTTTAGCACAAAAAATTTACCTAAAGTGATAGTTTGCTCAAAAATTATAATTCTGTCATCCTGGGTGTAACGGATCATGGTTTAACTGTGATTCATATGAATCACAACCCATGGTTCAGAACACACGTGACCCGTTAAATAAAACTTTTTTTTTTTTTTTTTTGTAGATTAATCCTAAATTTGTAACGATCACAGAGAGATCGCCTCTCACATCATTCGAATCACATGTATGAAAGCATTTAGGCTTTCCTGTAAAATATAATGATGACAGAAGAAGTTGTGGTAGGTTATTCGGGATGTGGTGGGTTTCTTAGGTTATTAAAGGTGTTTTCTGTCACTACTTGTTTAGCCTGCGTTAATGCATTTAGTGTAAGCTGCACGATTAATCATCAAAAAATCAGGATCTCAACAGCCACACAATATAATAATGCTTATTAATCCTTCGAATCACTGCATTCAAATCTAAAAAAGGCAAAAATCAAGAATGAGGTTCAGTTTTTAGTCTTTTGAGTTAGTACAATCCATTACAGAAGTACTGGGATAACAGTTTATAGTTTAGATATAACCACTCACACTCAAAAATGAAAATTGTAAGTTGCAATGGCATTTTTAACCAGCCATAAAAAAATAGGAGTGAATAATTGAATCATTTATTGAAAATGAGACTGAAAATAAATATGGGTTGTACAAATTATAATGTTAGATTTTTACATTTAGCGTTATCAGCAACCGTAGTAGAACAGTGACTTTTTCACAGTACTGAATATTTTACTTTTTATTTGTATTCTGCTGATCATTTCTTCATTTTATTTTTATTACAATTACAGCTTCTAAGTTCTGTTTGTTAAAACCAAAAGTTTCTTGCAATTGTTTTTGTAATAAATCATTCATTCGTTCACTCATTCATTTTCTTGTCGGCTTAGTCCCTTCACCAATCCGGGGTCACCACAGTGGAATGAACCGCCCACTTATCCAGCAAGTTTTTACGCAGTGGATGCACTTTCAGCCGCAACCCATCTCTGGGAAATATTTACACACACATTCACACACACACTCATACACTACAGACAATTTAGCCTACCCAATTCACCTGTACCACATGTCTTTGGACTGTGGGGGAAACCGGAGCACCCGGAGGAAACCCACGCGAAGGCAGGGAGAACATGCAAACTCCACACAAAAACGCCAACTGAGCCGAGGTTCGAACCAGCGACCTTCTTGCTGTGAGGCGACAGCACTACCTACTGCACCACTGCCTCGCCCATTGTAATAAATGGAAATCAAATTACATTTGTCATCTCCCCTTTTTGGCTGATCCGAAAAATAATCCAATCCGTGACAAAAAAAACCCCAAAACCTAACATGATCTGAACCGTGAGGTTTGTGATCTGTTACACCACTATAATAGACTTTTAGCAGACTTTTAGCATTTTGAAGAAAGTAAGAAACCTGTAACCCATTACTTCCATAGTATTTTTTACTCCTTCAAATCAAGTCAGTTTTTACGTTTCTTCAAAATATCTTCTTTTGTGTTAAGCAGAAAAAGGAAAATCATAAAGGTTTTAAACCACATGCAGGTGATTAAATATTAGTGGATAAATCTTCCTTTTCGGGTGAACCATTTCTTTTACAAAAGTGATGAGTGCTCATCTTGCCTGAGTATCTCAAGATTACAGTCAGGATTTTCCAGTTCACCAGACAGGATCTGTACACCAGCGTTATTGAGTTTATTCCCAGACAAATCCAGTTCTCTCAGGTGTGAGGGGTTTGATCTCAGAGCTGAAGCCAGAGCTGCACAGCCTTCATGAGTAATACTACAGTCTCCCAACCTGCAGAAAAAACAAGGTCATTCATTCTTCAGTGATTGTCATTTATAATTGTCTGAAATAACCTTACCTCAATATCTGTAGTTTACAGTGAGGATTCTGAAGTCCGCCAGCGAGCAGCTTCATTCCCAAATCCCCTAGTTTATTTCCAGACAGATTCAGCTCTGTCAGGTGTGAGGGGTCTGATCTCAGAACTGAAGCCAGAGCATCACAACCTACATCTGTGAGACCACAAAGTCTCAAACTGTGCAAAAAAATGCCATAAGGTTTATTTTAAAAAATAAAGATTTTCATACGTCAAGAATAATTAATGATATCTCTTAGCTAAGGTACATTAGGTAATGTTAAATATAAAGTAGCATCATTTCAGCATCGATATCGCAATGTGATCATTCACAATAGTCACATCGCAGGATATGCAATGTTGAGTTTATTTTATAATTTATCATTTGCATGTGTTTTTGAGGCCTGTTATTGCATAATGATTGTAAAAGCATTCAGGCATAATATATTTGTAACATTAATAACAATTAATTTTATTGAATTATTTTTATTTCTATTATTCAGTTACTGTACCTGATTACGGTTAGACCCGGAAAACAATAAAACACTGTTTATTTTAGTTCTGTCTTTTTCTTGATTGTATTTATAGATTGCTTATTAGATTTTATAGAAATGCACTCCCACTGCATAAATACGCCCAATCAATCTAATGTTATAAATTCTCTCCAAATCGGTATTATGTCATCTGGTGAAATTGTAATAATATTGCAATATATATATATATATATATATATATATATATACATACATATATATATATATATATATATATATATATATATATATATATATATATATATATATATATATATATATATATATATATATATATATGGGATTTGGGATATGGGATAGCTATAGTAATCTCACCACAGTCTCTGAAGTTTACAATGAGGCTTCTGAAATTCAGCCAAAAGATTTTTCAATCCAGTGAAATTCAATGTATTTCCAGAGAGATCCAGTGCTTTCAGATGTGAGGGGTTTGATCTCAGAGCTGATGCCAGAAAGTCACAACCTTTATCAGAAACACCACAAAACTCCAGTCTGAAAAACAAAAACAAAAAAACAAGGGGTTCATCATTCAAGAAAATTTTAAGACTATACCACAATGTTCATTGTGGTACATTTTTTCTAATATTGGGCTTGAAACATTACTAATATATTACATTTTCTATTAACGTATGGCATCTAGGGTGATCTGACATCCCATGGTTTCTGAGACAGTATTTTAGCTCTGTTTACTGTCCCAAGTTCTGTCACGCAAAAATAGCCTAATAAATTTAGTCAATAACAAAGAATAAAATTACCATCGAAATCCCCTTATATACAGTAAAACATACCACAGCAAAGCCATTCAGCATTTAAAACTCAAAATAATTTTATTATTCATATTAAATGATATCATTAATTATATTATATTATGGCGATTTTGATGAGTATTACCAAAGACATGTAACTCTTATTTTTTTTAATAAAAAGATTTTTTTTAAATTCTGCCTTCTAGTACAGGAGCCAATCATCGATCGCTACATGGCGAATGAATTCCGTTTTCTAGTAGAGGAGCCAATCATTGATCGCTATATGGCAAATGAATTCCGCCTTCTAGTACAGGAGCCAATCATAGTTCGCTATACACTATGCTGAATGAATTCCGTTTTCTAGTACAGGAGCCAATCATTGATCGCTATATGGCAAATGAATTCCGCCTTCTAGTACAGGAGCCAATCATAGTTCGCTATACACTATGCTGAATGAATTCCGTTTTCTAGTACAGGAGCCAGTCATCGATCGCTATATGGCGAATGAATTCCGCCTTCTACTACAGGAGCCAATCAACAATCCCTATGTGGTGAATAAATTCTGCCTTCTAGTACAGGAGCCAATCATCGAGCTCTATAGGGTGAATAAATTCCACCTTCTAGTACAGGAGCCAATCATCGAGCTCTATAGGGTGAATAAATTCCACCTTCTAGTACAGGAGCCAATCATAGATACTTATATGGGGAATAAATTCCGCCTTCTAGTAGAGGAGCCAATCATTGATCGCTATATGGCAAATGAATTCCGCCTTCTAGTACAGGAGCCAATCATAGTTCGCTATACACTATGCTGAATGAATTCCGTTTTCTAGTACAGGAGCCAGTCATCGATCGCTATATGGTGAATGAATTCCGCCTTCTATTACAGGAGCCAATCAACCATCCCTATGTGGTGAATAAATTCTGCCTTCTAGTACAGGAGCCAATCATCGAGCTCTATAGGGTGAATAAATTCCACCTTCTAGTACAGGAGCCAATCATCGAGCTCTATAGGGTGAATAAATTCCACCTTCTAGTACAGGAGCCAATCATAGATACTTATATGGGGAATAAATTCCGCCTTCTAGTAGAGGAGCCAATCATTGATCGCTATATGGCAAATGAATTCCGCCTTCTAGTACAGGAGCCAATCATAGTTCGCTATACACTATGCTGAATGAATTCCGTTTTCTAGTACAGGAGCCAGTCATCGATCGCTATATGGTGAATGAATTCCGCCTTCTATTACAGGAGCCAATCAACCATCCCTATGTGGTGAATAAATTCTGCCTTCTAGTACAGGAGCCAATCATCGAGCTCTATAGGGTGAATAAATTCCACCTTCTAGTACAGGAGCCAATCATCGAGCTTTATAGGGTGAATCAATTCCACCTTCTAGTGCAGGAGCCAATCATAGATCCTTATATGGGGATTAAATTCCGCCTTCTAGTACAGGAGCCAATCATCGATCGCTATATGGCGAATGAATTTCGTTTTCTAGTAGAGGAGCCAATCATCGATTCCTATATGGTGAATAAATTACGCCTTCTAGTATAAGAGCCAATCATCGATCGCTATAGACTGACGATACTCTGGGGGAGGGGCTTCGACCAGATGCGAGTTTCTGCAGATTTTTTTTGTGATTTGGATGATCAGCACAGTTCTGATAGGTCGGTAACAAAATTAATCAATGACAAAAATGAAGTGAATAATTTAAATCAAAACAAAAATGACAAAAACATAATGAAGAAAAAAAGATGAATTACTGTACCTCAGTGTTTCCAGCTTACATTGAGGATTTTCCAGCCCAGAACATAGCAGTTTTAATCCTGAATCATTTACAGCACTCCTAGTCAGGTTTAACTCTCTTAGGCATGAAGTTTTGGAGGTAAGAACAGACACTAAAACACTATAGCCTCTCTTTGTCAGGTTATGCTCACAAAGCCTGAAAGAGATTTAAAAAGGTCTTGTTATATATAAGTTGTGTATATAGGCAAGGTACAACAGATGGGAAGATGACTTCTGGAATGACACAAATCTTTATTTTAGACTTAAATAAAAGCACTTAAAAGGAAAAAAGGAGTAAAATATACTTTTATTATATTTTAGTGACATACTTTGCGGTTCTGGATGCTGCAAGCACTGGTTGTAGCCTTTGAAGACTTTCATCTGGCAAGATGTAAGTTCCGATGTATTTGTTTAAATCAAAAACATCTAGTTTCTGTCCTGAAGTCAGCAATACAAAGACCATTGCTGACCACTGTGAAGCTGTGAGTTTCATATTTATTCTAGACTCTGATTGTAGAAAATCCTGTATCTCCTCCACTAGGGAATGATCATTCAGCTCATTCAGGCAGTGGAACAGATTGATCATCTTCTCTGGAGGAGGACTCTCTTTGATCTTCTCCTTTATGAACCCAACTATTTGCTCTCTGCTGTCAGAGCTGCTTTCTGTCTGCACCTGTAGGTCTCCTAAGAGATTCTGATTGGACTCCAGTGAGAAACCCAGTAGAAAGCGAAGAAACAGATCCAGATGTCCAGAGGTACTCTGCAGAGCTTTTTTCACAGCTGTCTGATAGACATCAAATACAGTTGGAACACATTTTAGGATGCTAGTTAGAAAATTTGGTTGGTTTAATTTGTTTATGTTTTCATTCACAAAATAAAGGTACACATATAAAGCTGCAAGATGTTCCTGAACACTCAGATGAACAAAGCTGTAGACTTTGCCCTGAAACATTCCTGATTCCTCTCTGAACAGTCCCGAGTACACAGATGCTTCTTGCTCATCAATGCCATACTCTCGAAGATCTTCCTTGTAGAAAATCAGATTGAGTTTCTCTAGCTGCTGAAAAGCTAATTCCCCCAGTTTGAGAACTATGTCTATATCGCTACTCTTCTTATCATAGGCCTTCTCATTTTTTATTCTTAGTTGAAGCATCAGGAATTGTGTGTACATCTGAGTGAGAGTGTTGGGGATCTCTGCACTCTCTGCTTCACTCAGCATCTTCTTCAGAACAGTAGCTGAGATCCAGCAGAACACTGGGATGTGGCACATGATGTAGAGGCTCCTGGATGACTTCAGGTGTGAGATGATTCTGTCAGACAGAGTCTGATCACTGACTTTCTTCCTGATGTATTCCTCTTTTTGAGGGTCACTGAAGCCTCGTACCTCTGTCACTCGATGTATACACTTAGAGGGGACAACATCTGCTGCTGCTGGTCTGGAGGTGATCCAGATTAGAGAAGAGGGAAGCAGATTCCCTCTAATGATGTTCGTCAGTAGCACATCTACTGAAGCTGATTCAGTCACATCACACAACTTCACATTGTTGTGAAAATCCAGAGGCAGACGACACTCATCCAAACCATCAAAGATGAACATGATCTTACCTTCATGTAAAGAGATATCAAGTTCTATGTTCATGAAATACTGGAGGAGACCTTTAAGACTGAATGATTGGTCCTTCAGCAAATTGAGCTCTCTGAAAGGAAGTGGGAAAATGAACCATATGTCCTGATTTGCTTCTCCTTCAGCCCAGTCTATGATGAACTTCTGCACAGAAACTGTTTTTCCAATGCCAGCGACTCCTTTAGTCAGCACAGTTCTGATGGGTCGGTCTTGTCCATGTAATGGTTTGAAGATATCATTCAGGTTAACTGGTCTGTCCTCTGTCAATGCCCTCCTACAGGCTGTTTCAATCCATCTGATCTCATGTTCATTATTAAGCTCTCCACCTTCCCCTTCTGTAATGTAGAGCTCAGTGTAGATGTCATTGAGAGGTATGAGGACACTGTGTTTTGATAATCCTTCATGCAAACACTGAAACCTTATCCTTAGGACTGATTGGATTGCTTCTTGAATTTCTTTCAGCAGTAAGGTATTACTGGAAAATCAACACAGAACTTGTTACTCTTGAATACATTTTAAACAATTATTCACACAACAGCTAATTTAGTTATTTAAATATATGAATCAATGAGACGCTTGTAAAACTGTAACATTATATCGTTGATCTCTTTATTATCGGTAATGGAATTTAAATGAAAGAAAACTACACAAATGATTACCTTTGTACCCCATTGACCTACATTCAAATGCACATGAATGTGCTACATCAGAAATGCAAGTTTCTTGCTGCATGCAATGCTTTTAATGTGCACACCTAACCTCACTCCTAAAGGCTGATTTATACTTCTGCATCAAGCGCACGCGTATCCTATGGCGCAGCCTATGCGTGGATGCAGAGCCTGCGCCGTGGGTCAGGCTGATCACTCGACGCAGAAGTATAAACCAGGCTTAACGCTACCCCTCACAGTGACGTCACTAGCTACATTGAGTGCATTCTGCATATGCAGGTCTGCATCTAAATACTGTTGAAGTTTCGCTCTAGATCTTGGTGAACTCTGACCTAGGAATTAGCATCACGTCAATGCTTTAGACTAGAGTTTAGACAAATAAAAGATCTAGATGTGGCCTCTCTGTATTGATTGGAGAAACTTTAAAGCTTCTAATTGCTAATTGTTTCGCAAAATGATTCTCAGTTTCAAAGACAGAGCATGCATTACAATGGAAATTATTACCGTGCATTCACACCGAAAGCAGCGAGAGGGTCAAGGTAGTCAGAGGTCAGTCATTTTTCAATAGAAGCCAGCGGTGTAAGTGGCGAGCAATCAGAATGTAGAAGTCCACCTCTTGAGAGGAGCCTAGAGAGCATGTCCTGTGAACTTTGGTTCCGACCACAATTGTTCTCATGAGTTTGAATATTACAGTCGCCAAATTTCCAAATATTTGCAATGTTTTCTTACAGGAACATAAAGTTACTGGCGAGTTATATTGTGCATTAATGTTATATTTTTTTTCTTTTAAAAAATGGTAATCTCATGCTAACTTTAACAGCTTCACATTATTTCAGACATATGGACATTTTGGATAGTGGAACTTGATTTTCCATTGTTATATCGTCACCCTGGAATTATAAAGTTCAATCTGCAATCTGAATGATTTTGAGATATTGAGCTTCAAAGTTTTTGCATTCCATAGCAAACAATATGTGTGTAACTTTTTTTTAAAAGTCTTAAAATGTAAAAACATCCCATAATGTAAATAAGATGTCATTTAATAACAATATGTCAATAACTCTTTAAGAATATGTCAATAACTCAAAATTTTGACAAAAGTGTCAGATAGAACCTTGTAATTCTAAAGTGACAAAATGAATTTGATAAAAAAAAAAAAAACGCACAACGCGCAAGAAAATTGGTAAAAATGTCAGGCTAGAAAGCATGTTTTTATGCAGAAATGTAACTGTTTTGTTGATATGCTGCAACGGTTCCTTTAAATATAAAATCAATGTAGCGATTTTTTTACACTCTCGCTGGCGGAGCAGTAAAGGCAGACATCATTTTCACCAGGGCGGCCAGAACAAACTTTGACGCTTTCGTCGCCTTCGGTGTGATCGCACAGTAACTTATCAAATATGAATTCTTTGATCAATTCTCAGGCATATATTTTTTGTTTTGCAAAAGTCTCAGGAAAATTAAAACAAATAAAACTGATCTTGAATCACAAACTATGAAACTTGTTCAGTGATTCATCACTGTGAATCGATCTAAGTGAACCTATTTGATTCAAATGGACTTTTCTGCATTACATAGATTGCCCCCAAATAGAGCACTGATGTTTTTAAATGTTTCTAAACAGTTGTAATGTAATGTAAAAGAGTCGTTTACTGACATCAAGTGATCTTGCCAATTTAATACAAGCTCTGAACCATTCATTAATTAATTTTCCTTTGGCTTAGTCCCTTTATTCATCATGGGGTGCCACAGCAAAATGAACCACCAACTTATCCAGGATATGTTTTGCACAGCGGATGCCCTTCCATTCACACACATACATTAAGGCCAATACCACGTCTGTATACCAAATGTCTTTAGACTGGGGGGGAAACCCACGCGAACACAGGGAGAGCATGCAAACTCCAAACAGTAATGCCAACTGACCCAGCCAGGACTCGAACCAGCGACCTTCTTGCTATAAGGCAACAGTGCTAACCACTGAGCCACAATGCCACCATCTCTGAACCACTAATTTAAAATGATAATTTTCCCATAGAATTAGACCTATAGAATTTCCTTCCTTTTTATAAATCTTTCAGTTTTCTCTACAGTACATTATAAAAAAAAAGCATGAGAGAAGAAAGGATAATTACTATAAATATAAAACATTTACCTGCATGATTTAAATTCCAAAGGCTGATTGATTGACATATTACTGGCCAAGGACACATGGCTGGGAGTTGGAGAAGATCTACCTGTCTGCCCTGAGCTTCAGTGAAACAGAATATAACATTATTTCAATAAATGTTCTTGCTTTTCAGAACCAGTTACTGCAGAATATACAATTGACATAAACAATACAAATTTACAAATGTCAAATAAAAATTGATGTGTACATTTTATAATGTAAGTGAAGAAAGGAGGCTTTAGTTTTATTACTTAATGCTAAAACAGAGAAAGCCTTAAAAACAATGATTTACTGGGGATCAGTAAAAGCTTTTGTTAGTGCTGTAATTGTAATTTACATGTGACTTAAATGCTCCGTTCTTAACTTGGGTGATGAGAAAGCGCTTTGTTTAGGCTGAGGATGATTTGATGGATGGAATCACATCTCAGATGAACATTTGCCATGTCAAATGTATTCGTACAATGTACTGGTTTTGGGTTTGCACTCTTTATTTTCTTTATAGTCACTGTGGCCATGTTTACAGTTGACAGTCACAAGGCTTTGACTTTATTCGCATGTTCATACAGATTGTGTTTAAAGCATTTATTGTCAGCACAACATGTGAACACAGTTAACGGGACATTTCGAGACACTTAAATGTCAATCTAAAATGCTGTTACTAATGTGAACATATAGAATTGTACCCATTTTAATTGTGTAAACATGCAGTTTCCTTTTTAATGTTTTAAGCAAACAAGTTATCTTAAAACTTGTTGCTTTTGTCAAAGCACATGAAAACATGTCGCCAAACAAGTTCATTCACAGTACATCATGGTACAGTAATCGGACAGATGAACTGATAGTGGGACTTCTGAACAATTTCAAAATAGTTTACAGTATGTTATTTTTATTTTACATACTTTTACAGCATTTGGTATTTCGGTCAGAACCATTTTCCTTTTGCTTATGTAGATCATAAAAAAACAGAAAAAGTTGAACTATAACCACAAAGTGCTACTAAACATTGTCTAAGCATGGCATTGAAGTAAAACTATGGTCACATAGGTAGGATCTTCTTTACAAATACACATACTAAAAAGTTTATTTTTCATTAGAAAAATGCTAACGAATAAAACCTAATACACCCCAAATAAGAACAATTTATATGCAGAATGTTACAATGTCCTGGACAATGTATTGTTACATAATGTCTATCTTACTTTTTAAAAGCAATATTTTTAAGAAGAGAATTTCAGTCTTAACCTGATTTGTTGCCAAAGATACTTTCTCTGGTCCAGCAACAGGAGACAAGTCAGTCCCCCGGGATTTTGTTAAGCAATTCTAAACTTTGAATTTTCATGCACTCACAGCTATGTCTGATAACTCTCACAGCAAAACAACCCTTATCTCTACAATCACAAAGTAGAACAATGGTCAAAAATACATTCCAGACAAACCGGTTTATGAAGCAGCTTTAAAACCCAGAGCGGGGGTTTTTCAATATAAGTGAAAATGGATGTAGTCATCAAAGACTGTAAATTTTAATTAACAATATTCAAACTATTTATGTTTTAATCCAATACTTAATGTCTTATCTATCCCAAATATTTATTTAACTTTTGCAAATTTATACACTGCCATAAAAAGTCATTATGTGCCATGAGAAAACCTTTTATTTTAAATGCTTGTTTTGACAATTTAACTGCAGCATTTGTTAAAACGGCCAATACCACATGTCCGTATAACAAATGTCTTTGGACTATGGGGGACACCATAGCACCCGGAGGAAACATGAGGAGAACATGCAAACTCCACACAGTAATGCCAAATGACACATCCAGGAATCAAACTAGCACCCTTCTTGCTGTGAGGTAACAGTGCTAACGACTGAGCCACCATGCCACAGTCTCTCATTCAAAGGAGTGTATTTCTGTAAATATCCGTATGGCCATGTGCAGATGGAATAACTTTTAGATTCAAATTGATACATTTTCAAATATAAACTGCATTAGTGTTTGATAAAGTGTTCATTAATGTGCTACATTCAAGAGCTACATGAATTTGAAGGTGACTAAGGCCATCATAAACTTGTGTATATATCTTTAGGGAGTCTGACGAGAAATTGTAGGGTTAAAGACAGCCTAACAATGCAGATATTCCCTTAAATTAATTAATAAAGTCTCCAAGAAGTAATAGTTAATAAAGAGTGGCAATTTGCAGTATTAACACACCATTAGCTAACACTACCAGCTTTATAAACTACTAATTAGCTGTTTATTAATAGTAAAATAGAAGTTGGGTTTAGGTTTTGGGTGGGATTATGGATGCAGAATAAGTTCAGACTTTATAACTACTCATAAATAGAACTTACAAATAGGCAGGTAATAAGCCAGTTAATAGCATGTTTTGTGACCTAAACTAATGTAATACTGCTCTAATTTATACAGACACATGCATTTTTCCTCATCAGTCTTTTTAAATGGTGTGGTTGTTTGAGAAGACTTTGACTCTCTCCATTGCTTTTTAAAGAGGTAAAACATATTTTATACACAAAATAAAAACATTAAAAATCAAGAGCGTCGGCGCTCTGTGTCTCATGCCTTTAAACACCACTCTGCATTCATTGCATGTAGGCATTTGTCTTCTGAGGAACAAGTAATTTATAAAATAAAAGATTTACGCAGCGTATTCTTCAGCAGCATATTCCATTTTTACTGTTGATATTTGGCTCCAATTAATCAGGAAGTGAATTTTTTTTTTTTTGACTGAAAATGTATTCACATTTTTGAATGGAAACATAGCTGATGTTTTCACCCTATTTATTTTTAGTGGGTGAACGGTTTACTTCGACAGTATTTAAAAAAATGAGTGATGAAAACTGACACTCAGAGTGGCTAACTCATCTCTTTTTAGTATGTTGACAGTCAGTAATATTAATACTGAGATAATATAATTAGAAGACAGACATTGCTTCAGTATTACATTTATAACCCATCGTTTTTAAATACCTGTATTCAAAGGGGTCTTCATCCTTGAAGAGCACATGATGTGCTTTTGAATGGTCACTTCTTAAGGACACACAGCTTGGCTCTGGTGAGTCTGGACCCTCCGTCTCCATTGAGCTTTAAGAAAAATGAATTTGCACTTCATTTAGAAAAGTTTTATATGTAAGACCTTGCCTGTTATTATATCTGTCATTAAACCATCACCACATAAATTTTCTACATTGTTTATACTCGTGTTCCTAGGGTCCTTTGTCTCCAAACTTTGTCTCTCACTTGCTTGAATGGAGCATCACTTTGGGGATCCAGAGTTTTTTCAGCCCTATTGACCTGTATCAGAAACACTTGGTTTGTAAATTCTCTTTTAAAGCGTTAATTTTTTACAAAAGGTGAATACATTCATTCATTTTCGTTTCGTCTTATTCCCTTTTTCAATCCAGGGTTGCAACAGTAGAATGAACCCTCCATACACACTCATACACCACAAACAATTTAGCAGAATAAAACCTTCATACACACTCATACACTAAGGACAATTTAGCCTACCCAATTCACCTGTACCGCATGTCTTTCGACTGTGGGGGAAACCTGAGCACCCGGTGGAAACCCACACGAACGCAGGGAGAACATGCAAACTCCACACAGAAATGCTAACTGACCTAGCCGAAGCTCGTAACCAGCAACCTTCTTGCTGTAAGGCGACAGCACTACCTACTGTGCCACCGCATCACCCTGGTGTATAGAAATGTAGTATTTGCATTTGATCATCATCAAAGCTAAACTTAAGTTATCATATTCTTTATTTACTTACTAAAATATAAGCAAGTCTGTTTGTTAGTATAATATTCAATGCTGTAATATGATTTCTCTATTTAGAATTTGCAAAGAATATTTGTCTGAAATTGTATTAAAGAGAAAATCTGAATGTAGAATATAAAATCAACATTACCCTAATTATAATACACTGTATTCATCTAGCACGTACTGCAAGGAAACAAGATTATTAAAATAGCCTACTGAAATGACATGACAGATTTTATTGACAATATTGTAGTAAAACACTCTATTGATATAGACGTTGCTTATGACAATGACCTAATTACCAATCTGGGAAACAAAAAACATTGGCTTTATTCTACAACATAAAACCTAAACTGTTCCTAAGCAACTGAGATAAAGTTGGTTATATTGGCGTATTCAGACTTTCTTCATAAAATTAAAATTTTAGGAAAGTATTTGTTGCGAATTCTAAATAGTGAAATCATATTAGAAGTCAATAACTATATCAAAATACCACATAGTTCTCGGTCAAAGAAATAGTGCTAATGTTGTTTTGAATTCACCTGCATTTGAATTCAGACCGATTAGTCAAAATACAGTTTCACAAATTGCCACTGAACAACTTTACCTCAATCTCTAAGCATTGTGAATTTGATGGCAGTCAACATTTAATGCAGATGAGTCCATGAGTCTTACTATATCTGAGTGTTGAATACTTTCTGGCCATAGTGTGGCCAGTAAAATTCCCATCATCTCTGTTCAATGATTATTCAATCTATTAACAATCTTATATTTAAAAGGGTGCTATGCCTAAATGAATATTTTTTTCAACTACTAAAAAACCCCACAACATAAACCATGATATCTAAAAACTACAACAAAAAAAAAAGTGTAAATAAACTCTTTACTTTTTGATGATAGTTGACTTGCTTCTAAATATACCCTCACCATTTTTCTGTTACTTTCTTGATGCATAATTGCCATCCATTCCAAATATGTATTTGAAATACATGTATCATGTATCACTGCCCATCCCTAATACTGTCATTATATATTATTTAGCATTGTGCAGTATACTACTTTGAATGATTGTTGACTTTCTGAATCTACCCCATGCCAATGACCTGTTATTTTCTTTATATGTGATGCATAATTTCCATCCATAGTCCAAATATTGACCACCTTCTTAAAAATGAATCAATTTTCTGTTCTGATGTCAAACTTAGGTAAATAACTAACAAAGCACCAATCAGAGGTTTAACTTTTAAGATGCCATCATATACTGTAGACTTCTTGCAATGCATTAAAAAAAATACAAGACAGTAAATAATTTGATATAAAATATTAAGCCATTTTCATCAACCCTATCAAATACAAATTACACATATTTTGTATAAGAAATATGCATTTGAAATACATGTATCAAGAATACTGCCCATCCTTGATACTGCAATTTTATATTTAGCATTGTGCAATGTATTTTCAATCATTTTTGACTTTCTGAATCTACTGTACCCCTAATGGTCTGTTAATTTCTTGATATACTCCAAGGATTTACCACCTTCAATATGAATCAATTTTCTGTTTTGATCTCAAGCTTAGCCAACCGAGAAAGCACCAATCAGAGGCCACATTTTTATATTGTTATTGTGTCGACTTTTTATGTACAAAGTACATAAACTACAAATAAAAAACTACAAAAAGACACCAGAAGTATTTTGGTACAAAATATAAATACATTTTTTATAAACCTCATCAAATTCAAACGACAAACATTTTTGTTTTAGATGTATTAGAAATACATGTCTCATAATGCCCATCCCTGTTTACAGCCGTACTTACTGTATTTTAATCATCTGATTTGCAAACACGGCTATTAACAAAAAAAAGTCTGTAATGTTAGCATCGCTATGTAATATGTTAAGTGATAAATATAATGAAAAATCATCTTTACCAGTCTCTGCAGCGGCCTGTATGTTGGAGTTTGGTTTCTGTGGTATATCCTGTGGATAGATCTAAAGACAAACTTGTTTTTTAAGTAAAAGTGAAAGTAAGACCGTGATAGGCCTACAGCAGTTTTGTTTTGACAGGCAAATCACACAATGACAAACCTAGCGTCAACAGGTAATTCTGATGAGCTTGTTTTAAAACGAGTTTGGCGCATTTAAATTTGATTTAAGTAGGCAGTTGTGCACAAATTGTAAGTATCATATATTGAAAAACAATATATAACCTACTAGTATCAAGTATTTAGCACAGCAAAGGCATAAATATCTTGCATACATTCATGGTAATAATCAAATTAATGGCATCAATTCATTCCTACACCACCATCATATTCTTATTGTTAATTTGTTATTAAATAATAAAAACGAGCAAAGAATATTTAACATGTGTACATATTCACGTTTTCTATTTATAGCAGTTAAACTGAGAAATATCTCTCTCTAGTGGAATTACATGTAAATGCCTCAAATTTCGAGAAGGGTGTTCCTGCACAACTGGAGTGGCTGCACTGTCAGGATGGTCAGGATCCCATTTTTAGGATCGCATCTTTAGGACCCTAGTTTTTTTTGTGACAGCGTCATCTGTCGGATTGGATCATGTATGCGCTAATGGACGACACGGATGACAAGGAAAGTGTACCGATTTTCTATTAAGTTTTGTTTAAAACTTTTAAAGTTACGTTTGAGAAAACATGGGCATTAGACTAATCAACTGAATTACAAACACGGTTATCAACAAAAATGTTTTACACAGTTAACGATGCCATATGTAGTATGTACTGTGAACAAATATCAAGCAAAATAACCTACCAGTTACCAGTCTTTCAAGTGTTTAAAAGCGAAAGTGAAAGTGATAGGCTACAAAGCTGACACAAAGCAACGACAGATTATTTAAGATTATTAAATTGTAGGTATTGTGTCCAAATCTTGCTCTTTCAACACCGAAATGCTTTCTGAGTTTAAAAACGAGGGTTTCCTCACGTTATCAATAGGAGTAAGCTATTCATTAAGGAAATAAATAATGTATTTGCAACCTTTTAGTTAAAGTGAAATGGTTGCATTAATTAATTAAGTTTAATTTTTCCTCACCAATTAATTAATTTTTACTTTGGTGATACTAAAGAAATTTCTATAATCTATTAAATGTTACAGCACAATTATTTATTAGGTCTTCTCATATTACAAGAATGTCGTTTATAAATGCAATCAATAATGCAATTATTCACTGATCCATTCTCACATGCTTGGTTCTTTTTTTTTTTTCATTTATAAATAATAAATTAAGACAGTCCTGCTGCTACCTACAGGGTGGTTTTCATTTGATATCTGTACTTCCTTTTAATTAATAAGTTACACATAATCTAATACTGAATTAAAAAGCAGTCTTCTTGGTATTACTTTTTTTGCAGCTGTAAATACAAGATAAATACATTAACTCTACTTTCTTTCATCTTCCATCTTTTTGAGGTTTAGCAAAAAAATATTTTTAAAAATGAGAATTATTTGCTTTAAAAGAAAACCCTGGTTTTGAATTATGTGACATTCCAATAAAAAAAAAAACTGTATTACTTATTTAGGAATAAAAATTTAAAAAGACCAAAAAAAAAGAATAAATCTTAACTATGCCCATGGCAAATAAGCATCATTAATGAGATAAAAAAAATCTATTTATAATTTAATATGGAAAAATAAACACAGCTATTTTAATGAAATAAAACACAACAAAAAACACTCTGCAATTCACTAGATTAATGTGGACTAAATGTACTTGATTTTGAAACATTCAAAATCTTTGTAAAATTACAGTTGCAGTCAGAATTATTAGCTCCCCTTTGAATTTTATTTATTTTAATATTTCCCAAATGATGTTTAACAGGGCAAGGAAATTTTCACAGTATGTCAGATAATATTTTATTTCTTCTGGAGAAAGTCTTATTTGTTTTATTTTGGCTAGAATAAAAACAGTTTTTATTTAAAAAAAACATTGTAAGGTCAAAATTATTAGCCCCTTTAAACTAATCTTTTTTTTTCTGATAGTCTACAGAACAAAACAAACCATTGTTATACAATAACCTGCCTAATTACCCTAACCTGCCTAGTTAACCTAATTATGCCTTTAAATGTCACTTTAAGCTGTATAGCAGTGTCTTGAAAAATATCTAGTAAAATATTATTTACTGTCATCATGGCAAAGATAAAATAAATCAGAGATGAGTTATTAAAACTATTATGTTTAGAAATGTGTTGAAAAAATTCTGCTCTCTGTTAAACAATTGGTGGGGAAAAAAATAAACCGCGGTGGCTAATAATTCAGGCTGATAATTGAATATATACATATATTCAAGTGGTACTCACTGCAAAGCCACATGGGCACAGCGGAGCTCTAGCAAGGAGGGGCAAGTTCAGAGACTTCTTTCGGCACTTTCTCTATAGTGACATCACTGGGGGTTGGGGTTAGGGTTAAAACAACTTATGACTACAAGCAGCCTCTCGGTTTATTTATATAGTACATTTCATATACAATGGTAATTAAAAACACTTTACAAAATATGACACAGAATTTAAATGATTAAAAACAGTATAAAAATGTATTAAGACAGGTTTAAAAGGAAGATACATTAAAAGTGAGATGTCAGATGTGCCACCACAAATCACATATTACAATTTCTTCATCATTTTTGTACCCAAGTTGTTGATTAACCTTTTAAATAAGCTCACCTACTATTTTTAACAACTTAACAGCTATTAAAAGTTATATAAGCGGATTAAATAAAGAGAACTGATCAAAAATGTTTTTCTTCTCAATGATGTGATGACAGTTCGCTGTATATCTAAATCAGTTAATAAACAATTCAGTAATTTCTAAACATTACTTTTTGAAATACAGTAATATTGCATGGTTTTTAAAATAACCTACTCAAACCCCAGCATGATGTCATTATTACACATTTAAAGCAAGCTGAAGTGAGACCACCATAAAATTAACCTGTAAATATTAAACAGTACAACAAATAATTACATTTTATATAGCTCTGGCAACTAAAGATACTGTACATACATAAAGAGCACATACCACAGATATTCACAGACAAAGCCTTGATTCTACCCTATAATTCTATTCTCACTCACCACTAGAGGAGTCACACTTACTTGCTCAGTGGGTATTGACTTTTTGTTCCCTATTTTTCCAGTCTGATCTCACGAGAAAACGTAAGTATTTTACAGTTTATTGGCTAATTTGTACGAATTCAGTCGTGCGGAATTGTACGATTTTAAAAAGGAGGTGTGGCACCTAACCCCACCCCTAAACCCAACCGTCATTAGGGGATAAGCAAATCGTACTAAATTGTACAAATTAGATCATATGAATTCATACTAATTAGCCACTAAATCAAAAAGTTACGAATTGCCATGAGATTGTGTTGATTTTTCAGAATCAGAAAGAGCTTTATTGCCAGATATGTTTACATGTGAGAAATTAGTTTTTGTGACTAAAGCTTCTACAGTGCTACAGAATGGCAGTGACATGACATAAACATAGATAATGAGATTAAAAATATACAAATTGAAAAATGTATGTACAAGTATATTTCTATAATTAAAATATTGTATGTACAATAAATTGTCATTGTAATTCCTGGACTTTTCAAACAGTGCACAAACACACTCTCATTGCAAAGCCTTATTTTGTTCTGGCTGATACTCCTCACCGTTGGCTATTTTTTAATCTGTACCTGTGAATGTTTGCTGCTTGCCTATTCCATATTAAACTGTAATGTTTTACATTGCCCATAATTATTGCTGGTAATCAAGCTCAGCCTATTTGTTTGCCACTGAAAAAAAAGCTACAGGGATCTGAACTCAGGCCCTATTTACACTGATGTGTTTTAGTTTTAAGACATTTACATTTATGTGTTTAGCAGACGCTTTTTATACAAAAATTACTTACACCTGTGAACACACACCAAGAGCAGTGGGCTGCCCAGGGAGCAGTTGGCCATTCGGTGCCTTGCTCAAGGGAATAACTTCACCAAACCAATCCACATCCACACTGGTGTTTCATCTAGCATTTCTGAAAAGGTCTCTATCTATGCTATGTTGCTTTAAATGTACATCATGAGACCATACACGCACTCTGGCATAATACTCATGCAGATTCCACTTTCAAAATTGGTATTAATTATTGTTTCTGTATATGAAATGATTGTTGCTTTTACCGCACGTTACTACACAATGTTAAACTATATGTGTTTCTTAATCTGAATTAAGTTCTCAATCAAACTCAGGGATTGACCCAAGAGACTGCACTCCAGAACTCATTTTTGAACTTGACTCTCCCGGTGCTTCTTGGGATCTCTGTGATACAAATGCTGAACCTATCCCCGAGGAAAGACTGGATTTATCACCAACTGCAAAGAGAGGAATAAAAGCATATAAAATAAAACAAATAAAACCTTAAAAATTATTGTTAATAAATCTTAAACAGCAGCTTACAGTTTACGGGATCATCTAAACTATGTGCTTTTTTAATAGGTACAGCGATTGTTCCTTTAATCTTCTCTAAAGTCTCTCTGTCAATTTCATAATGATGTCCTCTGTTTTCTCCCACCATCTCCTCGATCTTCTTCAGGAGTTCTGTGACCTGAGATCCATCACCACAGTTCTTATAGTTGAGGACATGATACCTGTTCCCACACTTCTCAATGAGCCACTGGAGCATGTCACCTTCACTTGCAATGAACACCTCAATTGGAGTTTCTTCCGGTTCATCTCCAACAGCGAACAGAACCAGTGTGTGATTCCAGACTCTTTCACCAAGAGGCTCCATGATCTTCTCAAGTGCACCTTTCTCTTCTTCTGCAAAAGAAGAGTCGACACTCTGGACTAAAATGAAAGCATGTGTTCCTCCAGAGGAGCTTTCTGTCACACTTCTCCAGATATTACGTTTAGAATCCTCAAGTCTTTCTCCAGTGAGGTAATCTTTTTCAAAACCTGGTGTGCAAACCACAGTGAGCTTCCTTCCAGCTACTTCCCCAATTTCTTCTACATTTACTTTGATTTCCTTGTCCAAAACATGCCTTCCCAAAAGTGTTTCTCCTGTCAAACTTATGCTGGAATAGTGAGGTCCAAGCAACACCATCCTCATTTCAGAAAGTTCTGCAGCATCTGCTTAAAGACAATTTATCACCATTGATTATATTTAATTCAAGCATGTAAAGCAACAATAAACCACATTTTCAGTCTACTCACCTGCTACTGAAGATCTGAATTCTTTTATATTTTGCACTTCATCTTGCAGTTGTTTTGCTCTTTCTTCTATTTTAATCCTCCTTTCTTTTACTTCTTGTAAATTTGTTTCATTTATCATAAAACAGGGTTCTTCATTTCCTGCAATCATCTCTTGTATCTTGTCTAACAGCTCTGCCACTTGACTGCCATCATCTGTGTTCTTGTTGTTGAAAACATGATATCTGTTCCCACATTTGTTTATTATCCACTGAAGAGCTTCTCCTTCACTCTCGATAAACACCTCAATGCTTGTGTCTCTCAACCAGTCACCAAAAGTAAAGAGAACAATCATGCGATCCCAGATTGTGAGACCAAGAAGGGCCACATGCTCCTCTACTGCCTTTCTGTAAACTTCAGTGAAAGAAACGTCCACTCTTATGACCAGCAGAAAGACGTGAGGTCCTGGAGGACAGTGAGATGGACTCAACACAATCTCATCTTTATACAGTCTGGGGGTGTATTTCGAGTGGTAGTTTCTTTTTCGGCCTGGAGTGTTCACCACAGTGATGTGTCTTCCTGAAACATCTCCTTCTTGTATCACAGATCTACGCAATCTTTTGCAGTCAAATGCAGGTTTGCCCAGGATGGTGTTTCCTGCTGAACTCTTGCCAGAACTGTTATATCCCAGCAGCACAATCTTCAGCTCTGAGAGGTGATGTTCATTATCTGCTGGCAGACATAAATGCTTATTTTTATGACAGGTCTAAATTCTGTTACTCTTTAAGCTTCGTTTTTATGGCTTCCAATAATATAAAGGGATATCTTCAATACAACTAAAAAGGCTGAAGACCTTTGAAGTCAGTTTACTTAACTAGATTAGCATATTGTTTAGAGGCAGCCAATTTAGCAGGAACAGTTGGTCTATACAAGGTGTTTGTGGACATACCCAAATAATTTGTGCATTGCTGTCTTGTGAAGTTTATTTATAAACAAATTTCGAGAGGAGCACGTGCTTATGATTGCTTGTGTCTGGTCCCGAATTATCCATTTGATGATTTACTAATCAGACGATTTCTAAGCCACTTTAAAAACCCTAAGTTCCATATACTAGCCCTCATTCTAAAGAATGAATCCCCCTTTCCACCCCTACTCCTCCGCCTTTTTAGATGGGTGGCATGGTGGCCCAGTTGTTAGCACTGTTGCCTCACAGCAAGAACGGTTCTGGTCCTTGCCATGCCAGCCAGCGTTTCTTGCATGGGTTTCCCTTGGGTCTCCTAGTTTCCTCCCACCGTCCAAAAACATACAACTTAAGCTAATTGACTAACTTAAATCGGCACCATAGACATGCACCTAGTAAGTAGTTATCTCTTAAGAACAATCACCATGTGTTCATTAGCTACTACCGCAGAGGAGTTCTCGAGATCTACCTGTCCTCAAACTCCCCTCTCACCTTGCAAATGGGAGGGAGCTCAGGGCTCTCTCCCGGGATAGCATGCCAAAGAAGCTTTAGAATATATCATCAGCTAAGTGTGAACTCTTGAAATAATTTAATGGTCCAGACTAGGTTGAGGTATTGTCATACCTATTTTATCAGGGAAGCAAGTTGTTTGTTTAGTAAAGTAAATCTCTGCCAGAGTCCGCTCCCGCACAGAAAACCCAGGAAACCCCCAAAGTGTTGCATTATAAACAGAAGATTTAACTGCGTTCATTGATTCAACGTGACTAATAATCACATGACCACAGAAACATCTCACAGAAGGATTTATTTCAAACACTTGAATGAAGTTATAAATTGAATCAGGAGTGAAAACTTATTAAAGTGGAATTTTCACGTGCATCACTTACTACACACAGCCATAGTTCCCTGAGAAGTGATGCAAACTGCTTTCATTATCACAAAAGGATGGAAAAGGGTCTGGATAGACCTGGTGCAGTACAATCTGAGCTGCATCCAATGCTTTTTAATGTGCTCACCTAACCCCACCCCTCACAGTGACGCCACTAGCTCCATTGAGTGCATTGAGTCTGACATTGCATCTGTGAGATATGCAATCTCAGCTTGCATCATCAAGGCTGCATCCAGATACTATTGGAATGATGCTCCATCTGAAAACACATTCATGTTTTTGAATTTCTGTATGTGTGAGTGCATCTCCCTGCATATTACACAGGGTGTAATAGTTACTATATATAGCATACTCAATCAAAATAGGCAGTTTGTCACTAACGTATAGCTACTACTCTTTACTGGGGCAGTTGTCCTAAAAAAAAGCAAAGTCTGTCATTATTTACTCACCCTCAACTTGTTCCAAACCTGTTTGAGTTTCTTCTGATGGACACAAAAGATATTTTTAAGATTATTGAAAAGCAGCAGTCATTGATAATACACTTTTTTTTCATGTCAATGGCTGCTTTTTTCCAACAGTTTTCAAAATATATCTTGTTTTCTGTTCAACAGAAGAAGAAATGTTGAAAAGTTCAGAACACCATAAGTGTCAGTAAATGGTAAGGACATCTTCTTTTTGGGGTGAACTATCCCTTAAAATAGATAACTAAAAAATCCAAAACTATTTGTGAAGATTGTGTTTCTGTGCAGTCCAAGTAACTATTAACAGCAATGGTAAATTAAACACATTCTATGCTAGTTGGTAACTTTAGTACAAATCATGCAAAATAATAACATAATGTGCCTGAGGGTTATAAATCAAACTCAGAGAGAGGTAATAATTGGTTCCTTTAATTGAAAATTGAGACTTACTGTTTATTCTAGAAGATGCCATTTTGAGTGTTTGAAATTACAATCACTCTCTTTTCAACAAAAGCAAAGTTCGTGGTAATAGAACGCTCACCAGTAGTTGTCTTGTCTTTCAGCTGCATATGCTTGATCCTTCTTTCCACTGCTCTCTTTTGCTGTTCTCTCCTCTTCTCCTCCACACGTTGTAAAGTATCTCTGTTCATTTTATAATGGTTGCCTCTGTTCCTGTCCACCATTTCCTGCATTTTCTTAATCAGTTGTGTGACCTGATATCCGTCATCCCAGTGCTTAATATTAAGCTCATGATATCGGTTTCCACATTTCTCAATGAGCCACTGGAGGTTTTCATTCTCCAACAGTCGAGTGGTCTTATCTTCCGTAAGATCTGCACAGGTGAACAACACTATGGTGTGCCTCCACACTTCCTCACCAAAACATCTCATATTATCACATAGGATGTCTTTTTCATTTTGTTTAAACGGTGTGTCCACATTTAAGACCAGGAGCAGGACATGAGGTCCTGGAGGACATTTATTCACACTCAGGACAATTTCTTGTTTGTACAGTTCAGGGTTTTCTTCAAATGGTAAATTTCCCCACCAGCCTGGAGTATCAACCACAGTGATCTTTGTTCCAGCGATTTCACTGTGTTTCTCCACACACTGCAAAGTCTGCTTTGAGTCAAACTCCGTTTTGCCCAGGATAGTGTTTCCAGCTAAACTTTTCTCATCATTCTTTGGACCCAAAAGAAGAATCCTCAGCTCTGTAAGTGAACATAAGGGATTGACTTTACAAATAAAAAAAACGTCTAGAAAGAACACCAATCTGCTTGTGGTAATATGGCACTTCTAGATGGACTGCACAATTAACTTAAAAGAATGGCATTACAACATTAGCTGCCACAATTAATTGCGAAATATAAAAAAATACAACATTTTGATCAATGGCTTCTATTTAAATTCAGTCCTAGCTAAATTAAAGTGACTGACAGCCTAAGTGATAGATAATGTAATAACAGTAGCATTGATTGTGAACCTTCTTTACATCATGCATTTACTTTGATTTTCATATTGCTTAGTGACTACACTGTAAAAAATGCAGGGTTCCACACAACTCATTCATGTTGTCCCAACACAAATTGATTATGTTAACTTAACACTTTTAACAAATTCATGTGGATTGAACCTTAAAGAAAAATAGCTGTCCAAATGAAATCTCATGAACTGTGTTGTTTCAGCTCATTTTAATTAAGTAGTTTGAACAAGTAAAAAAAAAATCGATATATTGTGTATTGTTAACTTGACTGTTTAGTAAATATCTTGTTATGCAATAGGTGATGATATATAAAACAGTTTTCAGGTTGTCTTGGATGTATGAATAAGAAACAGGTTTTAGTTGCCCTAGAAAAATGTCAATTAATAACAAATACATTAATCATTACATATTGTGCAGCTCTAATATACACTAATTAAAATTTGATAGATCAAACTGCAAACATCTAAATTCATCGCACTCACCTGAGGAATCATATGGACTGCTTGGATTCATTATGATGCTGAAAGTCCTCTTGAATGGTTAAATGTGAGGTTCTGTTTTATAAAATAATGCATTAACTGTAGTAATATACAGTTGAGCACTTTTCAAAGACGTCGTTGTGTTGCGCAGTCTAACTTGTTTTCAGAAAAGAACAGAACTGTATTTCCTTATAG
This sequence comes from Danio rerio, assembly GCF_052040795.2. Classification (NCBI taxonomy): domain Eukaryota; kingdom Metazoa; phylum Chordata; class Actinopteri; order Cypriniformes; family Danionidae; genus Danio; species Danio rerio. The sequence continues at coordinate 39,254,547 of NC_141035.1, forward strand.
CTGTTTTTTTATTGAGCCATATATTTTTACAAGCGGTCAAAGAGCAGTTAGGTGTGTTGTTTCCAAAAGAAATACATGCATTAACTGCATCTCAGATCCACAATGAAAAAACTATACAATTACTATAAATGAATTATATAAAAAAAAATGTGCAAAAAAGTTATCAAAGTTAAAACTTGTACTCATATAGTACATTAAAATGAAGTCGTTCAAAGATGTTGACAAGACATATAATACACAGAATAAAGGTCTAAACTATTTTAGTAAGGTCCACTTTTTTGAAGAGTTATTTCAAAAGACAGAACTGCTCAGATGAATCTCAAATCACTATCAGTGTTTATGAAATGTCACCTTTTGCTTGTACATGATTACATGAAATCCACTTCCTCTAAACATTAACTCTTCCTAGATTCAGTTTATTGGTTGTAAGTTAATTAGTCTGATGATAAAAGTAAAAAAAATCTGCAAAAACGAAAGAGAAACCTGCCATCTTTGAGGCCCAGTCATCACTTTGCATGTGGGGAAGAAGTCATACAATAAAAACAAATCAATCATTAACAACCAATAATAAACAGCCAATATGCTTCATTAGAATATTAATCTTAATGACTTCTTCTGTTGCCTCAAGAATGTTTAGTAAAATGCAATAGAAAGGAGCTGCACCCCAAAATCCTCAAACTTGTTACCAGACAGATCCACATTTTTCAGGTATGAGTGATCTGATCCTAGAACAGGAGCCAGAGCAGCAATACCTCCATCTGTGAAGCCACAATTTTTTAACCTAAAGAGAGAAAACAGCAGTTTATTATTTTATTGTTCTATAAAGAGTTAATAAAACTTATATTACTATTGTAAAATGAAATCAGAAAGTGGTCAAAGTAAGTTGGTGATTTTAGAAAAAATCAAGCTTGATCTTATGGGATGAACAAAAATTTTATCTTTGTTTCTCTTTATTTTTTTTTTTTAATTTCAGTTTATTAAAATTTTATTTCATCATCAGTGTCACAGAGTAACTCAAGTTTCTTAAATTAACAGATCAATGATCTCTGTCCATATAGCTTTGGGCTGTAACTGCGTTTTACTGTACTTCAGTATCTCCAGTTTACAGTGGGGATCCTCCAGTCCAGCACTGAGAAGCTTCACTCCAAAATCTCCTAGATTATTCTCAGACAGATCCAGCTCTCGCAGATTTGAGAAGTTAAATGTCAGAGCTGAAGCCAGAGCTGCACATCCTTCATCGTTCACATCACAATCGACCAGCCTGCAGGGAAAACAACAACTGACTTAAAAAAAACTAGCCATTACTGTACATCACTCATGCATGCCCACATCACTCATTTACTGACTATAACATCAACCAGCATACCAGAGGATTTCCACTTTACAATGGGGATTCTCCAGTCCAGTCGAGATCAGTCTAACTCCTGAGTCTGAAAGTTTGTTTTTAGAAAGATCCAGTACCCTTAGGTGTGAGGAGTTTGATGTCAACGCTGAAGCCAGAGAAGCACAACCTTCATCTGTGAGACCACAACCCACCAACCTGCACAGCGAACAACAATCAGCTCTATTCAGTATTTACATCCTTCAGAGACTACACTCTTGAACCATTTAACTATAGATATCTAGAGTAATATAAAACCCAGATTTAATCCACGAGAACAATGATTACAGTATATTTTCAAATAATGAGTGATTTAGTTAAAAAAAAATTGTATTTTTTCACATTACATTTAACACTGTCTTAACCACTTCATCTACAGAATAAATGTTATGTGTCATACTCTAGAACAGCCAAATTGGTGCTAACTAAAGTTATATATATATACTATATAACTAATATCAGAAATCTGCACTTGGCTCCTGTGCATACTTTCTTTAAAAGTATGACCCAAACCGTATCATAAAGATTAATATGAAGCAGAATTTAGAAAAGCAACAAAGAATCAGTTGCAATAATCAGAGATTGTCTGACTTTAATGTTTCCAGTCGGCAGCAATAATCCTCTAGTCCATCAGAGAGCATCTTCACTCCTGAATCTTCCACTTTATTTCCAGACAGATCCAGCTCTTTCAGGTGTGAGGGGTTTGAGCTCAGAACTGAAGCTAGTACACCACATCCTTCATCTGTGAGACCACAATTCACAAATCTAGAGAAAAACAACAACGCGGTTAGTACATATCCACAGTCCAAAGACATGCAGTATACAGTAGGTGAATTAGGTAAACTAAAATTGCCTATTGTGTGTGAATGAGGCCCCGTTTACACTAATATGTTTTAGTTTTTAAACTGCGTTTTAGAATGAAAACGATACGCTTCCAGACTGTCTTTCCACCCATAGTTTCTGAACAACTCTCCGTCTACATTACACCGCTGAAAACGCACATCACGTGACCACACACATACACACACACACACTGGCATGCACTGCAGCATGCTTTGAGCACATCTACCCGTATGAAACTGCGGTCAGGCCAGTCGCTGTGCACGTCAAACAAGGATCTACCGCTGGATGTAATCTCACAATATTTGTTAACTGTAATATTAAATTCATCTTATTGTCTACTGTATATCTAACAACATATTCCCCGACTTTGGTTCTTTGAATCTTTTACTTGTTCTCAGGTAATGTGTTTTGGCTGAGCGCGAAAATAAGTTAATATATTTATTAATGTTACCGTGTACACTGATTCTGTATATTGACTGATTGCTTGCCTTTATTTCCTATATTGTATAAACTTATTCTTCGTTATATTTTTATAATGGCCATTATTGATTATTAAACTGATATTCAGCAAAAGAAAGGGCATGTTTCGTATTTTCAATGAAAATTAAAGGAAGCAGTGTTATAGGTTGTGTTTTGTTATAAATATGCATGCAGTGAAGATGATGGCCATATAAATATGTAGCTACACAACGCCTCAACATTTCTGCTGACTGTTTAGTTGTTATTATCAGAATGAAAATAGGCAGATCCTTTTATCATGTTTTCATTTTATTGTTAAGAAAGTGAAACAACATAGCCAGGGTGATGCGAATAAGGTTATACAGTACACTGTTCACTTTGAAGATTTACCTGACGTGTCCTCGGGAGTTTGTTGTCCATATCAAACTTGCAAAGTCTGAACTTACAAGGAGAGGATGCAGGACTGAACTGTGTGCAGGCTACTTAATATTGAGGAAAAAGCCCCAATCAGATTGCGAATGTCTGCAGCCTCGCCTCAATTTTCAGATGTTTCTGTTTTCCCCCATCAACACTGACACAGAGCAGCAGCATTTTAGAATAAAAACAGCCTCATAAGCGTTTTCAAAATGCTAAATTTTCTGCGCTAGAAAACTTCGGGATAGTGTGGATGGATGATGTAACCGTAGCCAAACTTATGCTTTTTAAAAGGAAATATATTACTGTAAACAGGGCCTGAGAGAGCATATGTGTGTTTCCCAGCAATGGGGCTTTACAAGTAAGTGTACTCTCAATGCAGAGATGCGGCTGGAAGGGCATTCACTCAAAAAAACATTTGCCAGAGTAACTGGTGGTAGATAACCCGTGATAAATCTTGAACTAAGCCGAAGCAAAGTGAGTTAAGAACAATATGAAAACTTTATGTACATAGTGTATTGTGTATTGCACCAAATGATTGATTTAAATGCATCTACTTAAAAAATAAGGCCACTTAATGTAAAATGGGACCATGGGTGGCACTCAAAATGAGAATCTTACCTTAAAGCATCAAATTTTGATAAATGTCCCTCTAGCTCAGCAAAAAAAGCCTTGACTCCTGAATCTCCTAGTTTATTCTCAGACAGATCCAGCTCTCTAAGCTTCGAGATCTTCAATCTCAGAGCAGATGCCAGTGAAACACATTCTTCATCTTTGAGATTACAATTACGCAATCTAGAGACAGAGAAAGTACACTATTACATTTCTGAGCATGACAAACAGTTGTAAACCATATCAAGAATATGATTCCTAATTGGTGAGATTTCAGATAGAACACCCTAATTAGACAGACTTTTAGCCTAAAGGCTTATTCACACTGCACTGACAGATGCCAGCAGACACTTTGCTGGTTTTTAATGGATCAGTCAGTTTTGCCATCTGCCTGAGCTTGTTTTTTAGGATGTAGATCATCTGAGAAACAACATGCTGTAATCTGGTGATTGTCCATGTGTGTCTGTGCTGAATGAATTGGCCTTAACAATGTGCAAGTTTAGGTGTCACAATGATAATAAAATACTTCCTTTGAGAACAATTTCAATTGCAACAGTCAAAGCCATGATCTTACTTCAAGGTCTCCAGTTTACAGTATGGACTCTCCAATACTTCAGAAAGCAGCTTTATTTCGAAGCATTCAAGGTTATTCCCAGAGAGATCCAGATTTCTCAAGTGTGAGGGGTTTGATCTCAGAGCTGATACCAGAACAATCCAACCATTACCTGTGATGTCACAACTGACCAACCTGCGGAGAGAATAATAAACTGAAATCTCCATGAGCGACAACTGTATTTGACCTAAAATTAAACCAGCTTTGCCTTAACTATAAAACTAAATGCAAAGTAGCCTTTTTTTGAGATTCATGTTCATGATCTTACCTCAGTGTTTCAAGTTGACAATAAGGCATCTCCAGTGCAATAGAGAGCATGTGTACCCCAAATTCTCCCAGTTTATTTTTAGACAGATCCAACTCTCTCAGGTATGAAGGGTTTGATCTAAGACCTGCACCGAGAGCAGCAAAACCATCATCTGTGATTCCACAATCATTTAACCTGGAGAAACACACTCAGTTTAGGGCAACTTATTTCAAAAGATTTTGAAGATACCGCTCATTCGTATAGTAAGATTAGAACCAGAATTTACTACATTGCTGTTCAAGGGCAAAGTACAGTGACAACACATTTTTTCAAAATTAAGTTAAAGTTGTTCACCCTAAAAAAGAAATCTTACAATATTTACTTTTTCTCTCTCTCTCTCTCTCTCTCTCTCTCTCTCTCTCTCTCTCTCTCTCTCTCTCTCTCGAGTGGTTCCAACCCTTTATGAGTTTGTTTTGCTGAACATAAAAATAAAATACTCTGAAGAAAGCTGAAAAGCATTGACTTCCATAGTAGAAAAAAAAATCATATGGAAGTCCAATTTACTGTTGAACAGAAGAAAGTGAAACAGATTTGGAACAATGGCCCGTTTCCACTGAGTGGTACGGTTCGGTATGCTTTTATGGCAATTTCCACTGTCAAAAGGTACCAAAAAGCGAACCGTACCGAACCACTTTTCACATTCCCTTTGCAAAGGGTACCTAGCATGACAAAAGGGTACCATAAGATGGGGCTTGACGTGCAGCCGAACGCTATTGGTTTACAGAGATACGTCACTAGCGCACACAAGCAGGAGAATGAAAACAAAGGAACTGCCATTTTAAAATACACAGCTGAGCTGTGACATTACAACGTAATACTATATACATATAATAACAAGCAATGGTCGACCCGAGCTCAAACAAACCTTGTCGTCGCCTTGATGAACAGCCACAAAGCCAAAAAGAATAAAATCTGCCGTGTCCTGTTTTTGTTTTACGAGGTCGTCTAAAAGCGCGAACGGATTCACTTTCTTCAGAGAGCTTGCATGAACATCTATATTTAAAATAACAAACGACTTGAGCTGATGATAATAAAGTGCATGTGATTATTGAAGTGCTTCTGACATCTGATCCTTTCAGAAACAAACGCAAGAGTGATGCACGAAAAAACAAAGGAGCAAATGATTCTTCCAGCAACCTAAAACATAAACAAACTGACATTTTTTATCATCACCTTTTGGACTATTATGCACTTACTGTGAGGCTTCTGTATATGCTGCATGTTTTTTTTTAAAGCCAAATAAGGACTAAATGTATGCTGTGTGTAGTTTTTCTGTATTTGGTAATACATCTAAGACTGTAAGGGTCTGTATGTGTTCATATACAGTGTGTTGCATTTAAAACATTAAAGTTACCATTGGTACCCTTTTGGCAGTGGAAATGCAAGCCTGATAAATGTGACCAGTAAAAATCTGTACATACTGTACCACTCAGTGGAAACAGGCCACAAGTGACCAGGAGTAAAAGATGCCAGAGTTTTCAGTTTTGGCCGAAGTAAACCTTTAGGGCTGGTGTCACCAATCTTGGTCAGTGTCCCTCCAGAGTTTAGCTCCAACCTGCCTCAACACACGTCCCTGGAAGTGTCAAATATACCTGGTAAGATCTTGTTTGCCTTGATCAGGTGTATTTGATTAGGGTTGGGGCTAAACTCTGCAGGACACCGCAAGTAGGTTTCGCTGCAGCCCAGAGACTTCAAGTAAGAGGGGTTACAGCGCAAGTAGGTTGGGTGACCTCCAAGTGGGAGGGACTTATACCACAAGTAGGTTGGGTTTAGGGGGTGTAGGTGGAGCAGATATTAATAAAACAGGTTACTGTAAGGTTGGGTTTAGGGTTGGGGTAGATGTAGAAGTTCATAAGACACAACAGGTTACTGTAAGGTTGGGTTTAGGGTTGGGGTAGATGTAGACGTTAATAAAACACATTAGGTTACTGTGATGTTGGGTTAAGGGTTGGGATAGATGTAGACATTCATAAAGCACAATATTGGACTCATGTACAAGGCATTAAAAATGAAAAACTCTAGGTTTGGACAGTCCACTTGGAGCTAAGGCTCACTCACTCGAAGTTCAAGTCCCACCCACTTAGAGCTGGTTCTGACCACCATTTATACCCATCTCTGACACCAGCCCTCCAGAAACAAGTCTGGTGACCCCTACTTTAGAGCCTGAAGTGAAGTTTTATAAACTAATTTTGAGAGGAGCATGTGATATGATTGAGCACGACTGGCTGCTCATCTGTAATCAGTAATAATCCAATCAAAGTGATCCAAGCTTACAATAAATGGATCATTTTTAAGACACTGCTAGCTGCAGAGCCACTTGGGCTCAAATGAGGGGGAGCTTGAGCTCCAACTCTTCCCCCTATAACAACCCGGGCTCATTGTGAAAACGTAGCTCCGTGGACGTTTCTGCGGACCGCGAGATACGTCCCGGGAGGTACGTATTCGAGCGTTTTTTGTTTTCGCGGATCCGCGAGAGGCTGCTGTGGACCCGGCCGCCCACTTCTTCCTCCTTCCCTAAACCCGAGCGACGGTTTGCAAAAGCCATCCAGAAAAAAAAAAAGCAAAAGCCCTCGTCTTCGCCGCGTTCTCGCACTTATTTTTCGGATTCTGTTTTTCATCTTACCTAATTTCTGGAACCGCTGTTCCCTGGACTCGATCCCGGTCGTCGTCCCCGTTCCTTGCTGGAGCTCAGCACTGCCCAAGTGGCTCTGCAGTGAGTACCACTTGTCATTTGTCCCAACTGTTCTATTTTCATTTTAGAAGAATCCCCCCTTCCACCCCATCTCCTCCTTTTCCTCCATTTTCTATGGGGAGCTCTCGAGACCTACCTGACCTCAGATCCCCTTATATGCTTATTGACCTGGCGGGAGCTTTGTGCTCAAGTTTCTCCAAGCTCAGTGTTCTATCCCGGGACAGCATGCCAAACCTAGTATTAATGCTAATCATATCTAAGTGGGAACTCTTGAACTGGGCTTTGTGACATCAATTCTGTCTTGTGAAATCCTGGTTCAATGTTGTCCCGTTTCAGAGAATCGTAACCCCTGATCTATCCATAATCACAGCATGACTGGCTGGAGGGTGTAAACATTTAGTCTACTAAGGGATTTAGTGTTTGCATAGTTACTGCACTTTGCCTTTGAAGGGCAGCATAAAAAATCTGAATATACTGATGCTCGTCTGGATCCACTGTATCGCTCAAAGACATGACATTACCTCAGTATTTCTAGCTCCCAGTAAGGAATCTCCATGGCTGAGGACAGCACCATCATGGTTAAGTAACCTATGTTATTCTTTGACAGATCCAGCTCTCTCAGGTGTGAGGGGTTCGATCTCAGAGCAGACATCAGAGCTGCACCACCTTCTTCTGTAAAACTACAATTCACCAATCTGCAAGATAAAAAATACAAAATAAAACAAAATATGCACACAATAATCACCAGTGCAACAATGGACAACTGCTAAGATGCATCTTACGAGGTTTGCCTCAGGTTTGATTCATAATCTTACTTTAATGTCTTCAGCTCCCAGTAAGGACTCTCCAATACAGAAGAGAGCAGCATTGTATGTAAATAGCATAGGCTATTCTCAGACAGATCCAGCTCTTTTAGGTGTGAAGGGTTTGATCTCAGAGCTTTATTAAGAACAACAAAACCTTCATCAGTTAAACCACACTTGACCAACCTGCAGAAAAGAAAGAAAACAAAACATGAAGCTTTAAGAAAATAACAACTATAAGACCTTAGACTGATATGGATTTGTTAATGGTTAGATATTCGAAATTGTTACAATTGGTTCATTTAAATCTTGGTTACACATCCTTACATTTTTAGATCAAGAAATCATGAACAGTCGGGGTTATGTTTTGAAATAGTTCTTTACCGAAAAGATACCATGCAATAAAAGGTTTACCAAATTTCAGCAAATTATTAATTCATTTATTTTCTTAGAGAACGCATTAGCTTCTTAAAGACATTTAAAAACAACCAGCATGTCAAAAGCAACCCCCCAATTTACAGCATATATAAAAAAGCTGTAATTTGTATGTGTAAAATAATCCACTGTCCAAAAAATTTTGATTTACTGTTCACTTTTAATTAACAATTTTGTGATTTACTTAATGAAATATGCCCCATATTGACACACTTGTGCTTTTAACAAAAGGTTACGTTATTAATATGGGATTCTTGATTTTCCATTGCATACAGCACTCGTGTTAAATCTTACCTCAGTTTCTCCAATTTGCAGGAAGAATTTTCCAGACCAGCAGCGAGCACCAACATTTCTACATCATCTAGCTTATTCTTTGACAGATCCAGCTCTCTTAGGTGTGAGGGGTTTGATGCGAGAGCTGAAGCCAAATGACTACAACCTTCATATGTGAGATCACAATCATTCATCCTGCAGAAAACAATATTACATACTTCACATAATAAAATACTTAAACCCAGGGTGCAAATTACAGGGGGGTTTGACGATTGATAATTAACGATTGATTTCCCTTAAAGGACATCAAAACAAGATGTATGGGGGGGTCTGCCCTTTAATAGTAAGGCAGAGCTTACTCTGATATCTGATCTTAAATATTAATAATTAAAAATGTAAAATATGAATATACATTTGATCCCCCTAAAACAAATTATACCATTGTGAATGCATGATCGCACCAATTAATGCTAGGATAATTATTATTTAACAGTCTGAAACTAGTCTTAACTATCTTAAGTATTTAAAAAACATGATTCTTGTAAAATGGGTGTTTATGCATGTAGCCTAAAAAAAGACAAATTAGGCAAATCATTTGTTTAGTCTAACCTACAGTAACCTTTGCATTTACATTTAGTCATTAAGCAGACGCTTTTATCCAAAGCGATTTACAAATAAAAATGGTCACAAAATAGCCCTCAAAACACTGAAAACGTATACATTGTATCATTAAATTATATGTAATTTAAAAATTCATAAATTTTATTTACTGAAGCATGTTTTTATCAAACTACTATTGAATAAAAATTGGCCTCCGCCCCATAAGTCAATGTATAATTCGCACACTGCTTAAATTTTACACAACTTATTAGAATTTTCAGAACAAAATCTCACACATTAATACATAAATTTTTTTTTCATTTAATTGACCGTTGTTGTTGACTATCATACTGTATATTATTAGGCCAGCACATTCGTCGGTAGAGCTACGCATTGATGAATTTGCTCTTTAGTGTTTGGACTCTCAGTAGTGATTTTTAAACCACACTGAACTCAGCTAAACTGAACTGAACTTAAACACTAAAAAACTGAACTACACTGTTCCAATTTACAACAAACTTCTACGTGAAGCTACTTTAACACAATCTACATTGTAAAAGCGCTATACAAATAAAGGTGAATTGAATTAAATTATCCTGCTTTTTTAATCCTCATGTTGTGTTCCAGTTTATTTATTTATTTATTTTACCCTGAGGGTTTTGGACCTTAAAATGTTAGCTAATGTTATTGTATTGTGCTAAAACTTGAACTGACTTGGTTCACACATAATATAACTATATATTTTTTTACTATTTGTGGTCAAAAATGTGCATGTGCTTTATTTAAAATTGGCATTATCATATATTTACTTAAAGAGATAGTTCACCCAAAATAAAAAAAGCAAAGCTTGAAGTTTATGAATTTCTTGACATTTATGGATTTTAAATGTTTTTTGAATGTTTAATAAGAAAAACAGACATTCATTGGAAGAGCAACAACACTATAGAATCAATGGCTATTTTTTCTTGTCATTATTCAGCGTATATTCCTTTGTGTTCAAAAAAAAAAAGAAAGACACTTGCACTGGTTTGGAACAAGTGGATGACGAGTGACAGACAAAATTTTTATTTTTGGGGTGAACTATCCCTTTAATATTTACAAGATAATTATCACTCAGCTTGTAAAATATAAAGCAACCACAATTTATATACAACTTGACCAGAGAAACAAACACATAATATTCTTAAAGGAGAGAGCTCATTTTAAGATTTGAAGCATTTTTGAAAGGATCTTACTTCAATGATACAAGATCAGAACAATTATTTTCGAGTGCAGCAGAGAGCACCATCACCCCTGCATCTCCCAGTTTGTTTTCAGACAGATCCAGTTCTCTCAGGTGTGAGAGTTTTGATGTCAGAGCTTTAGCCAGAGCAAAACAGGCCTCATCTGTGATTCCACAAGCACTAAACCTATAAGGAAACACATTCACACATAGAAAGAAAGTGAGTGCTTATTGAATTTCTCATATTAAAAATCTTTGAATTTTTTAATAACAGCAAGTTGAAGGACTTTCATGGACATTTTAAAGCACTATTCGTTTTAAATCAAGTACTTTTATTAATTCCCCCAGCATATGTAGTGCCATGGAAGTCCTTACTGTACTTAACATTTCACTAACAACTAATATTTACATTAAAATGTCAGAGAAATTATGTTGTAGTGCAGTGGGAAGCAAAATCGGCTCACAGCAAGAAGGTCACTGGTTCGAGCCCCGGCTGGGTCAGTTTGCATTTCTGTGTGGAGTATGCATGTTCTCTTCGTGTTTGCGTGGGCTTCCTCTGGGTGCTCTGGTTTCCCCCACAAGTGCAAAGACACGTGGAACAGGTGATTTGGCTAAGCTTAATGGTCCGTAGTGTATGTGTGTGAATGAGTGTGTATGGGTGTTTCCCAGTGATAGGTTTGTGGCTGGAAGGGCATCCACTGTGTAAAACATATGCTGGATAAGTTGGCGGTACATTCTGCTGTGGCGACCCCAGATTATTGAAGGGACTAAGCCAAAAAGTAACAGTCATGCTCAAAGAACTTAAGTAAATTTTGTTAAATTCAATACTGGTAATAGGTTTTTGAAAAAATTATAAACTGTGCATTATTTGTGATAGTTCTTGTACAATTACGAATCAAATTAATAATTTTAGCTCTGTTTTTTTGCAGTAGCACGGTACAATTGCTAAAATAACACCATAAACAAGTTTAATTTAAAATTTAATTCAAGCACAACAAAGACCTTTGTTTGTTTTTAAGCACTTTCCAGGCCTTGAATCCATGTCTGAAATGCAAGTACTTTCAAGAATTGTGGTAATACTGGACTGATTAAAGACAAGAAAGTGCGGGAAGAAGGTGATTTATAATCTGATTTACCTCAACGTTTCCAGATTAACTTGCCATTGCAGCAGAGTAGAGAGCAGATGAATCCTGGAAAACTCGTGATAACAGTTTCTCTCAAATTTTAATATGTATGATGGTCGAACGAAGGAACGTAGAACTGTAGACTGGGGGAAACGACAAACGGGTCAGTTTGAGAGTTTCGATTCCCAAAAAATGCTCTAGGTTTCGTTTTCGATTCATGTTGTTCCAATAGGATAAAAACATTTTTACCTTATACCCACTTACCTCTGTTTGACCTGAATAAAGATGAGTGGTGTGCAGAAACACCATTTCTGTGCAGTTTTTAGACAACTGCTGAGAACATGAGGCTAACCTCAGTTACTGGGCTATATTGTAAACAATACTACACAAACGAGGCTGCAGACTTGGATCCAGACAGATCTACGGCCCAAGCAGTTTTACGGCCCAGGCAATTTTACGCCCCTGTTGTTCCTGTTGTGTCCAGTAGAGGGAGGCAGTACAGTATTATTTTAAGCCTCCAGAACTTTATCACACCCAACCAAACGCGACAAGATGAAGAGGTATCTATGTTAAATACGTGTTTAAAACAGAAGCAAACATGAAACTTAAACCTTTTTTTATTAGATTAAGGTCGATATGACTGTATGTCAACACAAACAAATTGGTGTAGTATAACAGCAATGTTTTACTTTGACTCAATTTTAGCTAACTATGTGTACATGTTCTACATCAACAAAAGAGTAAAATAACATTAACCTACATAAGAAAGTGTGTTATGTAGGCTAATTTTCTTTTACCTTTTTGTCTCAGCAAGGGAGTAATTATTATATATTTAATAATTATTTAAAGATATATATTTTCTCATAGATTAGACAATACACTTGCATGGTCTGGGTTGTCAGCCAGATCTACACTTCAACTACACAACATTATTCCTCCAAATTTGACTTTCTTAAATATTGAAATAAATCTAAACAGATCTAAAAAATTTAATTGATTTTATTTTAAATTTTAAAATCACATTGCTTTCAATTACAATCAATATAATACAATCCTGTTCTAGTTTAAACAATTAAACTATCATATATCTATAAATGCATATAGAAACTTACAATTATAAACGGTCTACTAATTTTTGTTCATATAGCCATACAGTACATTTTATATATTACCAATGAAGTTTGCATTGCACATGCAATCATATTGTTTATCCCTTATTGTTTCATAATATTTATTGTAACAATACCTCTGCATTCTTATCAAAGCACATCATTACTCCAAATTACACTGTTTTGTTTGGTTATCATTTTGTTATTTTCAAAATGCAAATTTATATATAAACAATACAACAAATGCATATCTCTATATGAAAACGTATAGCTTGGCTACAATTAACCATTACAGTATCCAACAACTTGTGTTTTTAATTTTTTTAATTAAATGAATCTAAATTAATTTGCAATAGAGCTTTTGCAAATCTGGAATTATTTGGTGAGTGTATCAATTCTGCATATTTTTATAGTGAGTTTATAACTCACTTTATGATACATTAATCTAGCGTTCATATTTAGCGTAATCTAATTAAAATTATTTATATTTATTAACAGGGCATTTAATAATCTGAGAGCGTTGACTTCAAATGTATTATGTGGTCATGTATCTTTCATCCCCCCTACTGAACGCATTAGGAACAACAGGGGCGTAAAGCTGTGGGGCGTAAAACTGCCTTGGTCGTAAAACTGCCTGGATCCAAGTCTGCAGACGCCCCATATAGAATTAATCCCATAAGGCATGTGGATGTGGAGGACTACTTTTAGACTGAAGGTGGCACTGTTTCCTTCTGAACTACAGAATGAGAAGGATTTCCAAAATACACGTTAGAGACCAGCCTGCTATTTATTTGACTTAGCTACATCACAGGTCACATCATTTAGCCATATGAAAATATATTAACATTAATATTCGTATAACCACTGTTTCTACTATGGTTTAACTACTATAACCATGCTTGTTTGTAGTAAAACAGAATTAGTAGTTATTTTTGAAAGGTTTAGGGTAATTTCAGCATAGCCAACTATAATTTTTAATAAACAAAATGCACATAACTCGGCCTTATTTATCTATATTTTTATACATTATTATTCTATATTTATTACTATTATATATTAATAATAAACCGGTATTCATTATTTAAACCTTGCTGGTTTGTTTTGCTAAATTTCTCACTATTTGTCTGCATTTTTCACAAAAAGTAAGAAGTAGAGTGCTGGGTGGATGGGTTTTTGTTCTTCAAATCGGTTATAATAATTATTATTTTTCTAAACGAAGTTTTTCTCAACTACATATAAATATAAATAAAATATAAATCAAACCATTATTAAATCGAATAGTTATGTTGACATTTCAGCAAAGTGAAAAAAACAGATAATCTAGTAAATATATAAAAACATGTTTATTTGATAAGACACATTGAAATCAACAATCTTCATATCTTTATTAAAAGTATAAATCGTTATTAAAGAACTCATTCAACACACATGAAAGATGCATTATTTGTAAAGGTGACATTGTGAAAAAGAAAACAGAGGAAAGAGCATGCACAATCCATAGTTTAATGTATCCCAATACAAAGACAGTTGCATTTATTCTTAAGAACATTTTTAGAACAATACCAGAGTGAAATTCAACTGCATAAGAAAGTCATACATGTTAAATCAGAAACTGAATACAGTATGTGTATATATATATATATATATATATATATATATATATATATATATATATATATATATATATATATATATATATATATATATATATATATATATATTGTCTTCCAATAGGCATAACCTCAGAAATCACTACAGTTAAGATTTGATGTACCTTAATGAAAGACTTATTAACATATCTTATTAAATCATACAATCCAAGACTACATAGTATCCATGTTAAAAATAACACAGAAATTTACAGTAAGTATTTTTGAACCATACTGCAGTAAAATGCATTTAACTCTTAAGTATCTTTTATTTATACACTTTCTTAATGTAAAACTACGTTACTAAGTAAACTAAGGTAAGCTATATTAACTACTGTATACTGTATATTACAGCTTATCATTTCACTAAAGATAATATTAGTAAATGTAGATAGTTTTTACGAAAGTAAATTGTATATATTAATATAATTAAATAGCTGATTCATAATTAGCCTATATAGCTGTTAAAAACCTTTTGAGTAATTTGTTCATATGAATATAGTTATTACCACAGCAAATCTAGAATGACCACAACAAATTAATCCAAGTACTTTACTATAGTATGGTTTTAAAATACTTCTCAATACGTTTGAGTAAAGAATTGCTTGTTGCTGCCATCTGCTGGGGTTTTGTGTACATGTCAATGAGTTATATATTAAAAACACATTCCTAAACAATTCTGAAGGCAGATTTCAGAAGAGAAGTGTATTTATTGTGCATATTCTCAAAATATAAAAGTGCAATAAAGAGATGTACAATTTCAGGTACGCATCTCTGCGGTGGCAACATCTTCCTTTCCAGTTTTGTTACATATCACTGTAATAAAAGCAAATGATGAGTAATGGGTTAGTTAGTAAAATTGCAAAACAAACACATTCTTTACTATGTGATGCCAATATTGTGGAGGCAGCTCAAATGCCCTATACAGTATAACGGGTTCACTCAAAAATGAAAGTGCAATTATTTTACTAACTCTTAAATGTAGATGACTTAATTTCATCAGCATAACATTAATGATTTTTAGATCTAAGATTTATTAAATACTGTAAAAGTCAATACTTTCAATACTTTGAATAAAAAAAAAACCCTAAACAAATCAAAATTAATACCAGTGGCTTTTGACAATAAATTAAGACATTGATCACCAAACTTGTTCCTGGAGGGCCGGTGTCCTGCAGACTTTAGCTCCAACCCTAATCAAACACACCCGAACAAGCTAATCAAGGTCTTAGGTATACTTGAAACAATCAGGCAGGTGTGTTGAGGCAAGTTAGAGCTAAACCCTGCAGGGACACCGGCCCTCCAGGACTGAGATTGGTGACCCCTGCATTAAAGTCTTGAGGTTACATATTCCCAGTGTTTGATAAAGGCCATTAAGTGACAAAATTAGCAAAAGTGGCATTTTAAAGGTGTTATTGCTGTAAATAACATTCAGTTTATTGCATGGATGACTGTTTTGCAATGCAAGACCTCAATGTATCTTCAGGAGCCATGGGTAGTAATTTTGTTTTGCCTATACAGTGGCAAATTTTTCACAGTATTTTCTTAAAAAAAAAAAATCTTCTGTAGAAATATATACTTGTTTTAATATTGTTTCATTATTGTGTATTTTTTTACAACCATTTTAAGGTCAATATTATTAGCCCCCCTAAGCAATATTTTTTGGACTGTCTACAGAACAAACTATTGTTATATAATGTTTCACCTAATGACCCTAACTTGCCTAATTATGCTAGTTAAGCCTTTAAATGTCACTTTACAGTAGGCCGAATACTAGTATCTTGAAAAACATCCAGTAAAATATTATGTACTGACATCATAGCAAAAATAAAAGAGACCAGTTGTTAGAAATGAGTTATTGAAACTATCATGTTAAGAAATGTGTTAAAAATCTTTTTCCGTTAAACAGAAATTGGGAAAAAACTCAACAGGGGGCTAATAATAGTGACTTCAACTGTAAATGTCTAAAAGTGTGAGTAGCTGTTCAGGTTGCGTTGTGTGAATCACCAAGGAATACGATTTCAGCTGAAACATTTCTTTAATGTTGTACTAAAACAAACAAATTAACAGCAATTTACATTTTTTTGTGAATTTTTCCATTATAGGTGACTAAACTCGCAGAACTAAAATAGTTTTATTTTCTGTACTAGCAAGTGCTCACCATGTAAAGAAGTCTTCAGCCTTCCAGGATGATACATCCAGAGACATCACAGTGGAGTTCCTCTCAGAAGAAGTTGTCATATCATCTGCAGTGTCTCCATTAAAGTTACCACACGCACCACAAACATTGCCCCTCAGGTCTCTGCTTACGGTTAACACCACCCCTTCAGCGACAGAGTAAGTCAGTCTCAGGATAGATGTTTTCTCAATGACGACTGCCTCATTTCTGAATGAGACTGACAGCCCTTTTCTAGGCATAAAGGGGTAGGAGATGTTTCTTCCATTCACCTGTTTCAATCAGAGAAAAAACAGAATTTACTTCATAGTTTTTAAACTGATGGTACTTAAATATCTACATTTTTAATATGGAAAGTCGATTTCCACCTTGTAGTGATTCATTTCTTGTTGTAAAAATTACTAATTACAAGTTAAAAAGTTTAAATAATGCATGATTTATTTTCGTACATGGTAGAATTTAATGACCCAGCAAGCACCTTGATGTCATAACAACATCAAATTGACATGAAGTATGATGTCAAAAAAACATGTCAAATCCTTAAGATCCATTTGACATTCACACCACAAATTGATGTCTAACATTGGCAAAAAAAAGAACACATCAGAACTCAGCGCTCCGAGTTCAAATCCCGGCTCGTGGACCTTTCCCAATTCTACATCTTTCTCTCTACCACTTCACTTCCTGTCAAAGTACTGTCCTGTCAAATAAAGGCAAAAATGCCAAAAATAAATATTTAATAAAAATAAAAAACAACACATCAAAAACCGATGACAGGACAGTCCAGTAATCGTTTTTTGAAGTGTTGTTGACACCAATGTTTGATGCCAATTCACATAAAAATATTATTAATAATAAAAAATTATTAATAAATAAAAATAATGAAAAATGTATAATAAAATAATAATAAAAAATAAATGTGATGTCGTTTTGATAGCTCTTTTGACAGTAGAAGCTTTGTCATGAAAACAAATTCTTCTTATGTGTGAACATACCTGGCAATAAAGCTCTTTCTGATTCTGATCAAGTTAGTCAATTGACATCAAATTGAATTTTATTTTTGGCATGTCTTTTGATATGGTTTTGACATCAAGTTGCCCACTAAGGGGGTCAAAATATGGAAAAAAAATATTGCTATATACTGTAAACACTCATTCCACTTACCCAACTGTGTAGCCTATTGTTGACAGTGATGATCATGTCCTGGAAGAAAACGTGGACTATTTTCATGTTACCAGATTGATTACTGGCACACGCATGTACATCTAACACCACACGGAACCAATCAGGAGACTTTTCATCACATAGGAATGCCATCTGAAAGGCTCCTAGTTGCCTAATAGTGGCTTTCACACCATCGAAGGACAACAACTGGTCATTGGCATCAAATGCACAGAGGCCTTGTAGAGGGTAACAATCACGTTTGCCGTTCTGAACATCGCAAGTGTCTCCGCTGGCACAGGCTTGTTTCACACACTCCAGCACTCCAGCAGCACGACAGGAACACTTCATATCGCAGGTTTCAGTCACGGAGACTTCGCCGACCTATAAGAGAAAGAGCAGAGGAAAGTTTTTACCAACAGATAATGTAGTATTTTTTTTCCATGCAACAATTTAAGTTCAAATCCATCTTGTTTAAATTGTCCACAAAATATTCCGCAAAACATTTTTTATTTTTGTCAACACCTTTACACCACAAAAATTTACCCAGTTGTAAACTTTAATAAGTAATACTGTAAATAACCAATTTCAAGAGTTCATACTTTGCTGATGATTGATCAGGTAAGAGTATGAGCAAGTATGGCATGCTGTTCGGGAGAGAGCCCTAATCTCAGACGATCCTTGAGCCCGAGGCTCTCTCCCATTTTATAGGGTGAGAGGGGAGTCTGAGCTCAGGTAGGTCAGTCATAAGCATGTGATCCTCTCGAATTTAGTTTATATATAAACGTCACTTAATAAGGTGACAGGGTAGCTTAGTCGTTAGCACTGTCGAGTCCCATCTGCGAAATATGGCATTTCTGTAAAGTTTGCATGTTCTCCGCATTCGCTTGGGTTTCCTCTGGCCATAGTGTATGAGTGCGTTTGTAAATGCAAGTGTATGGGTGTTTCCCAGTACTGGGGTGCAGCTGGATGGGCATACGTTACTTAAAAGATATGCTGGAATAGTTGCTGTGTCGATCCCTGATATACAGTTTAAGGGACTTAGTCGAAGGAAAATAAATGAACGAATAATTGATTAACAAGTAAAATTCGTTTATTCATATTTTATAATCTTGTTCTAATAATTACAGATCTGAATAAGTTTTCATCTAAATGTTAGCATCAATACATCTCTAAATGATGATGGAGTTGTATCTACCCTATATTTGGAGATTTTACTCTAACAACGGTCATTTGAAACAATAGCAGACGTTGCATTTAATATGCTTTCTTTCTATACAAAACAACTTTTGTATACCTAATTAGTAGCAGATGCTGACATATATACAGTATATAAAATAACATGATATATAGTAGCCTATATACAAGATACAATGTTGAATGTCTTATCAAACTATAGGATGATACCATTACCATTTTCATGATTATTTGGCCAAAACTGCACACTTCAGTTTGTAAAAAATAGCAGTTTTTTCATATTTTGTGATTCATGTTTTTATTTATTTTCCCCCTATTTATTTACACTTTGAAATTGCATAATGAGATCTTGATTTTTCTTTTAACAACTTTTAACTTTGACAAGTTAAAAAAGTGACTTGTATTAACATTTTCAATAGTTTAAGGTGACATATTGTCTGAGTTGGTGTTGTATATTACAGTACAATACATTTTCTGTTTTTTTACAGGCTTATTTCTTTATATATCATTTATTATATGTTGTATTATTTTAAACTACTAAAATGTCAATAAAAGTTACTTTGTTAAACTGTAGAGTTGAATTTTCAACACCAAAAGTGTACAGAGCAAAGATCAACATCCCACAATGCAATTCACAACTGTAATTAAACAGAAAACACTTGTGAGTCACAAAATACAGAAACAGTTAATTAACAGACTTTTATTACAGTGTATGCTATGTGAACAATTATTAATGTGAACAATTGCTGAAAAATAATCCAAAAAAAGTATTTAGAATCCCTATTATTTTCAAAACTGTGACGGCCAGGGGCAGACTTAGTTATTTGGGGGCCCTAAGCAATTCCAGGTATGGGGCTCTAGCATTAAGTCAAAACATTCTCTTTCTCTATAGATATTTTTTTTCTCTGTAGATTAATTTTTGTTTAGTTTGTTTTGTAAAAATAACTGCATGTTAAAAATATATTCTAAGTGAACCCTTTATCTTCTTAATGTAAACTGAAATACAATAAACTCACAAATAAAAAGCGAGCTCACAAACTATGTACAGTTAATTAGCCATATTTGTGGTTAGATTTTAATATTTGTGTGTGCAGTATGGAAGGCACGTTCCACTATTCATGGGTGCCCCCAATTTTGAAAAGAAGAAATAACATTAAAATCTTTACAGTTATAAACAGATTTTACAACATATGATAGAAAATGTTTAAAAAAGCTATATAATTCATTTAGGCTTCTTGGCATTGGTGGAAGCCTCTTAATTCGCGTGACCCTAAGCGGCTACTTACCTTGCTTATTGGTTAAGTCCACCCCTGGTGACGGGGTGGAAAAGTTCATATGAAGTAACACACTAATGATCATTTATGAATTCAAGAAAAAGCAATAAATCTCACCTTTAGGTATTTGCCGTTATGCACACACCCGCAGTCTCCAACAGACACACACTGATCTCCATCTGAGAGGAAACCTTCATCACACTGACAGCCTTCCATGCAAATATTTGGGCAGCTGTTAATGGACCCAGTAAGACTGGCGCAGGTTTTGGCACAGTTATTAGAGCACTGCACATAATGACTGTTAGCTGGACAGTCTGCGGCTAAAAAGAAAACACAAATGTATAAGAATTTACTAAAATTAATCATGCCATTTTAATCTTTAAAATGGAATATTGCAAATTTTACATGACCATTAAAAAGTTTGTTTTTTAAATGTTCTGAAATTAAGTGCTTTATACTTACTAAGGCTGCTTTTTAAAAAATATAGTAAAAGCTGATATAAATGATATAAAGTAAGTATCAGACCAACAAGCACTGCATTAAATGCCATTGTTCTGCACCATGTCTTTAAACTTGTACATTTATTGTACCCCAGTATTTTTTTTGTCTGCTACTGCTTCTGCTACTGATGGCACCTGCATTAACACAGTCTTTTATCTTGTTTAACGCTGAACAACTAGATAAATGCTTAAGTCTATTTGTATTTTAATTAAATTATAACATTGATGCTGTAAAAGAAACCTCAAAATAAGTTAAAATTTTAAATAGTCACTTAAACCTGTAAACTGTTATCATTGGCTGAAAACATTAGCTGTGCATATACCCCATTCACTATAATGTAATGTTTGGAGGTAATAAACTGTATTATATGACAGCAGAGCTGAATTTTCACCCTAATTGATTAAATTTATTGTAAAACACATTCCCAATATGTCCAGCAAATTCAGAGAAACTGAGAATTTTTAAGTGGTCTTATGATTTTTTCCCCCATGGCTGAATTTATATTTTACTGTTATATATTATGCACATAAATTGATTGTTACACAGCTTAAAGGAATAGTTCACCCTAAAACAAATATTCTCTCATCACTCACTCTCTCTTTACTTGTCACTGACCTATTTGAGCTGACTAAAAGAAAATAGTTTGAAAAATGTTGAAAACCGGTAACCACTGACCTTCATAGTATTTGCTTTTCCTACTATGGAGGTCAATTGTTATCGGTTACCAACATTCTTCAAAATATCTTTGTGTGTGTGTGTGTGTGTGTGTGTTTTCATTAGACACTTAAGAACTTCAGGGTCAGTAAATGGTAAGTAAATTCTTATTTTTGGGTAAACTGTGTCTTTAAAGGTTCAAGACACCCTTTTTTGAGATTTTAAAACATTTGTGTGTGTGTGTTTAGCATCATTTAAAACAACGTTAGCAGCTGTCATCTTTAATTGTGGGGAAAACTGGATCATTTTGAGCTTTTGTCAGCTAATTTCATCTTCCAGGTTTAAAATAATTTTTGGGGCAGTATTAAAATCAGTGATGAGCGCGAATCTGCTAGTGGATTGATGTCGCGTCGGTTTCTCATTATTATTCATAGCTTAGTTTTCTTATCCTATGAGAAGACCCTGCTTCTTAATTATTTATGAGAGCACATGTATTCCGAAGGCAAGGCAGACCTGCCAAGCTGTGAGACCCAACGACCGGGTGAGCCATACGTGAGACCGGGTTGTGTGTTTGTTTTCAATATCTATGGGATTTGTTTCATGTTTTTCTACACGATTCTGTCAGGGCCAATACAGCAAAGTGGTTGGTTTGCAGCAAGCATTTTTGTCTGTTTTTTAGCTGTATGAGAATTGAAGAATGGTGGACTTTTTGTCTTTTATCAGTTGAGTTTGTTACCATTCAGACACATCGCCTATCTGTGCTGCTGTTTTAAACCCGATTATCTTAATGATGATTTAACAAATTGTGGTTATGTGTATATGTAATTACGGATAACAAATGTAGCAGGAAATTGAATTGCTTACTTTATTTCTTTGCATTGTAACTTTGTAAACTATAAAATCATGGGTCTCCTCATGGTTTGTGTCTCATTTTGGGAGCCAACTGACAACAGTTGTTCGCTCTCCTCTTACCCTTCCCCTTCTCTGCCGACCATGCCCACTTCTCCCTCTGCTCGCTGAGCTTCACACCTATCTTTAGCATTTTCTTTTTAAAATTCTTAGGTAGACTTAAACCGAAAGAGAGGGTTTTCATGGCCCTTTAAAGCAGTGGTTCTCAATAATGGTCCTCGGGCTGCTTTGTATGTCCCTCTTATTTGACACAAGAATCAGTTCATGGATCTCTCTATTAACAAGTTGAACAGGTGTGTTAAGTAAAGAAGACATAAGGTGCGCCCCAAATCACACACTTTAGCACTATTCTATGCCATTTTGTAGTATAAATAGTGTAGATAGTGCATTCACATTGAAACTCTAAAAAATAATAAGTGCACCTTAATAATCCTGGATGATGTACTTATTCAACCATTAAAATGAAGTGCTGTATGTTGGATTAATTTATTTATTTTGGATTGTAAAAGCCAAATTATCCTATGAGAATGATTATACCACCTCCCAATGGTGAATGCGGTTGTACTCATGGCATGTATTATTTGGTAGTTTGGTCAATTATTTTGACAATTTGCCAACCATCAAACATCATCTGTGAAGGTTTGAATTTCCACTTAGTAAAAAACAGTGATCCATTCGGGACCATATTACATACACATACTATGTTGTTGAGTGTGTAAGTGCATAGGTACATAGTACATAGGTGCATAGTGTGCCATTTGGGATGCAGCTATACAAAATTTGCCCGAAAATTGAGAACCACTGCTCTTAAAGGCAGTTCTGATTCTACAGGTTTTGAGTTTATCTCAAACTTACGGCAGAATGAACTATTTCTCCATGGCATGATTTGTATCCCAGCTTGTTGGCAGATAATGGCATAACCCTGAAGATTCTGACACAGTGTTGCTCTGTCTCCATCCATAATGCACATGTCAAACACACAGTTAATCACATGGGGCTCAGGATTCACCAAGTCATGACAGGCACTGAAGGGACCGGTGGCAGATGCCATCAGGCCACAGGCATCATCTCTGCGGTATCTGTCGTTTTCAGACTGAATGCACTGTTTCGGGGAACTTCCACCTACGCATTGAACACTAGTTGTTTTCAATGCCCACGCCTGTCCGAATGTCTCTGCGCTGGAGCTTTGGGTCCCATTAGGCAACATGAAGTCATCTGACGGGTTGCCATTGTAGTTGCCGCACAGGCCACAAGTGCTGTTTTGATAGCTTGATGGAATATGGACTTCTGCATGGTAACCGGTGTCATATTGAACTCTCAGGCCAAAATCAGTTTGGATTATGATGTTGAATCCAACTTGGCTAATGGTGATATGG
Organism: Danio rerio; assembly: GCF_052040795.2. Taxonomy (NCBI): domain Eukaryota; kingdom Metazoa; phylum Chordata; class Actinopteri; order Cypriniformes; family Danionidae; genus Danio; species Danio rerio. Next base: position 39,278,331 of record NC_141035.1, read on the forward strand.
TCAAGAGATGAAGGGAGGTTGACACTCTCATTGTTTACCTGTCAAAGAGGACAAAGAAATATTATTTTTAGTTATATATTTTAACAACAAAACTATCCATCCCTCTATCTATCTATCTATCTATCTATCTATCTATCTATCTATCTATCTATCTATCTATCTATCTATCTATCTATCTATCTATCTATCTATCTATCTATCTATCTATCTATCTATCTATCTATCTAACTATCTATCTATCTATCTATCTATCTATCTATCTATGTATCTATCATCAACTGCAGTACTCTATCTATCTATCTATCTATCTATCTATCTATCTATCTATCTATCTATCTATCTATCTATCTATCTATCTATCTATCTATCTATCTATCTATCTATCTATCTATCATCAACTGCATTACTATATCTATCTATCTATCTATCTATCTATCTATCTATCTATCTATCTATCTATCTATCTATCTATCTATCTATCTATCTATCTATCTATCTATCTATCTATCTATCTATCTATCTAACTATCTATCTATCATCAACTGCAGTACTCTATCTATCTATCTATCTATCTATCTATCTATCTATCTATCTATCTATCTATCTATCTATCTATCTATCTATCTATCTATCTATCTAACTATCTATCTATCTATCTATCTATCTATCTATCTATCTATCTATCTATCTATCTATCTATCTATCTATCTATCTATCTATCTATCTATCTATCTATCTATCTATCATCAACTGCAGTACTCTATCTATCTATCTATCTATCTATCTATCTATCTATCTATCTATCTATCTATCTATCTATCTATCTATCTATCTATCTATCTATCTATCTATCTATCTATCTATCTATCTATCTATCTATCTATCTATCTATCTATCTATCTATCTATCATCAACTGCATTACTATATCTATCTATCTATCTATCTATCTATCTATCTATCTATCTATCTATCTATCTATCTATCTATCTATCTATCTATCTATCTATCTATCTATCTATCTATCTATCTATCTATCTATCTATCTATCTATCTATCTAACTATCTATCTATCATCAACTGCAGTACTCTATCTATCTATCTATCTATCTATCTATCTATCTATCTATCTATCTATCTATCTATCTATCTATCTATCTATCTATCTATCTATCTATCTATCTATCTATCTATCTATCTATCTATCTATCTATCTATCTATCTATCTATCTATCTATCATCAACTGCAGTACTCTATCTATCTATCTATCTATCTATCTATCTATCTATCTATCTATCTATCTATCTATCTATCTATCTATCTATCTATCTATCTATCTATCTATCTATCTATCTATCTATCTATCTATCTATCTATCTATCTATCTATCTATCTATCTATCTATCAACTGCATTGCTATATCTATCTATCTATCTATCTATCTATCTATCTATCTATCTATCTATCTATCTATCTATCTATCTATCTATCTATCTATCTATCTATCTATCTATCTATCTATCTATCTATCTATCTATCTATCTATCTATCTATCTATCTATCTATCTATCTATCTATCTATCTATCTACCTACCTACCTACCTACCTACCTACCTACCTACCTACCTACCTACCTACCTACCTACCTACTCACAGTATGTGTTGTGACTGTTTTTTTTTTTTTTTCAAAACCCACTTTTTAATATCCATTTATGTAATTACACGATTTAAAATTATTACATGTACAACATTTTATTTTGTATTCAATTAATGGTTATTACATTAACTTCATGGCTTAGTAGTATACTATTATAGACACTGGGCTATAGAACACTGTTCGTTCAGTATATTATTTGCCTAATTTGTATTTATTTCTGTGATTTGCACAGGTATTAAAAAGCCTTATAATTTTTATTAAAAACTGAATTTGCAACTTGGAAAAGTAGAGTAAAAATTTTAAAGACTCCATGATGAATAGTAAGTAAATAAAAAATGGTTACACTTTACAATTAGGCTTCATTAGTTAATGTATTTACTATTATGAACTAAGAATGAACAATACCTGTAAAGCATTTATTAATTGTATCTCAACATTTACTAATGCAACATCCAACTTCATGCTTATTAGCATTAGGTAATGCCCTAACAATGAACAGCTTTAATTCCATTAACTAACATTAACAAACATGAATAAATACTGCAATTAACATATTGTTCATTGTTTGTTTATGATAGTAAATACATTAACTAACATTAGCTAATACAACCTTATTGTAAAGTGTTACCTAAAAAGATATTTTAATTGGAAACATTTCATAACATCAATCAACAATCTTGACTTTTTGAATCAGTTTGATGCATCCTTGCAGAAAACAAAGTATTATTATCATTAACAAAAAGGCCAAACTCTGACTGTAAACACTTACAATGACTCTCCAGCGTTCTCCTCGTCTGATGGTGATTGTGAAATTGTAGACATTAACAGTCAAACTCCTGATGACAGAAACGCCTCTGTTTCCAAACTGCTCGTTCTGCGTATCCACTGAAAAATTCCTCAGCTGTCCTACACTCCACTCACACACTTTAGCTAGCGTATACACACATGTTCCTTGGAAGTCAAATCTCCTTCCATCAAAAGAAATATAGTGCGGGTCACCAGTGGCCACACACTGTCCAAAACTGACAGGATGGCATCCAAACAGTCCATCCGCAATCCTGCAGGCTTCTCCTGGACCGCAGCTTGATGTCTGGCAGGACACGTTTCCATTTTCCCCACACATGCAAAGCTGCATGCACTGGGGATGGTTGTAAAATGTCTGGTATTTCTTGTAATAGCGTCCTTGATAGAAGCAGCCACATTCAGTTTGTGGCACACAGGTCAGACCGCTCCAGATGAAGCCGCGGTCACACTGGCAGGCCTCAGCACAGGGTCTGGTACAGTTGTGTTCAGATAGATAGGCGCAGGTCTCTGTGCAGCCTGGGGAACAGGAGTTGTAGTGGCTGTTTGGTGGGCAGGACAGAGCTGGGATGAAGACATTGGAGACAGTGTTTATTTTTAGTTTAGTTAGTCAGGCTTTTTGTTTTTGTGAGCATTATAGGATGATGATAGCAAGGGTTTGATTTATGTGAGAAGAGAATGCAGAATGTAAGGATCTTGCATGCAGCTGGAAAAATAAAGTAAAATGCATAAAAGCACAAATGATAACAAAAACTAAAACTATTTTAAAAAGTACTTTGGCTAAATAAAATATAAATATATTTTCATCTTTAATATAGATACAGTTTGATGGCACAATTTAAAAAATATTGTTCACCCAAAAATAAGTCTCATTCTGTTCCAGACCTATATATTTTGAAAAATATTTCATACAGTTTTGTTTAAAAATGAATCCATTATATGTCTCTGAGAGATTAAAAAAAAAAAAAAAACGTATTTTAATTTGATTTTAAATTAAAGGTTTGGAATTGGAACTATTCAATTTATAAGTGGTTTTACCAACTAATTGAAATAAGTACATTTAAGTTCAAACACTATAATCTAACTAAATCATACATAAAAAAACAACAAAAACAACAAAAAAAAGTGTAAATAAAAGCCAATAATAAAAAATACATTATTAGACAAACAATAATACTAAAACAGCCTTGTTTTTACAACAATACTTTAAATTTAGCCATTTTGAAAAATATGAAAAATTATGTTTTTTATTATAATTTTTTTGTTCTAAAAATAAGCATCTAAATGTAAAAAAATAATAGAAAAATGTAATACAGCTAAAAGTATATTATAACAAGTGCAATATTAAAACAAATAATTTATTTATTTTAACATCTAAACAACCAAAAAAGTCAATTGTACATATTTTTTTACTTTGACTGCCGTCAAAAGCCCTTAAAAATTAGTACAACAACAAAAAGGAAAACAATTTCTTTAATTGTACTCTTGCCAAAAAAAAAAATGGTCAAACATGCTTGTTCCAGATCAACTATTTAAACTGTTTCCTATTTCTTTTCAATTTTAAGTACACAAATTAAGTTTCATAGTACAGTAAAAAAAAATTACTTACGACAGAAAGTGGCGTTTCTCCACGGGTAGACCGTAATGCTTTGACTCTGACATGCGGATGCATAGGCTGCCACCGCACCACACAACACACCCTGATATCCCTGAATCTGGCAGGTGTCCAATATGCAGTCCTCTACATAAGGCCCAGGATCAATATAGGTGTGACATTCTCTGAAAGGCCCTGTCCGATTTGCAATGATCTCACAATAGCACTCTGCATTTTCCCTCTGGGTCGAAGGGCAAGTTGAGCAACCAATGCCAAGGCAACCAGCTGAGGTACAATCTGGGATAGCGGAAACCTGCCAGCTTTGTCCCAGACTACCACTGTCGGGTGCGCTCGTACCATTGCGCATCACAAAGTCATCTTGAACATCACCGTTGAAGTTTCCACAAAGTCCACACACTGCACCGCTGTAATTGCTTGGCAAACTGACCCTCGCCATACTGAACCAGTCAAAGGTCACCTGGAGACCAAAGTTTGTCTTCAACACAGCAGTGTTACCGCTACGGAAAACTATTAACATGCCTTTCAGCAAAAACGGAAGATCTGCTAATTGGCCATCCACCTAAAGAGAGAATAAAACAAATAGGTTTAACAGTCACAACATTGCTTATTTGTGTTAAAATGATTTGAAATGCAGTTCTTCTTAAATTAAGATTACTGATTACTCTTTTAGTATCGCTCAAAGAAAAAATAATTTGAAAACTTTTATTTTATTGCAATATGGGTTTAAACAACAACAATTACATGTATTTAATTACAATAGTTGTTCTGTTTTAATCAGACAATCAATAAAAAGATTCAACTCAGAGTCATTTGTTGGGAATCAGACAACACTGGTGGCTTAGTATGAATTGATTCATTGAAAATACTTAACTCAAAGTCTTTTGTTTGGAAATTAGACAACTCTGGTTGCTCAGTATGAATTTGATTTATTGAAAAGAATCAGCTCAGAGTTATTTGATGGAGAATGAGACAAAACTGGTTGCCTAGTGTGAATTTGATTCATTGAAAATATCAGCTCAGAGTCATTTGTTCAGAAATCAGACAACTCTGGTTGCTCAGTATGAATTTGATTTAATGAAAAGAATCAGCTCAGAGTTATTTGATGGAGAATCAGACAAAACTGGTTGCTTAATATGAATTTGAGTCATTGAAAAGAATCAGCTCAGAGTCATTTGTTCAGGAATCAGACAACTCTGGTTGCTCAGTACGAATTTGATTCATTGAAAAGAATCAGCTCAGAGTTATTTGTTGGGGAATCAGACAACCCTGGTTGCTTAGTATAAATTTGGTTCATTGAAAAGAGTCTGCTCAGAGTCATTTGTTCGGGAATCACGCAACACTGGTGAATCCGTATGAATTTGATTCATTAAAAAAAACAAGCTCTGAGTCATTGGTTTTGAAACAGACATAACTGATGGCTCAGTATAAGTTTGATTCATTGAAAAGAATCAACTCTGAGTCACTTGTTCTGGAATCAGACAACTTTGGTCGCTCAGTATGAATTTGATTCATTGAAAAAGAATCAACTCAGAGTCATTTTTTTGGAATCAGGTAAGACATTGTGTATTGATTTGATTTACAAAACAAAGAACAAACTCAACATTGGTCAAACATCAAACGTTGGTCATTCTGAATGCATTCAGTCATGGTATAGACTTGTCTAAATCAGTATATATTGTTCTGTAAGAATTGGATTCACTAAACAACTCAGATTCACAAAAAAAGATAATTATCAACTATGTCATTTTGGATAAAAGTATCCATCATTTGTTTAGGAATCAGATTCACTAAAAAGACTTATTTAGAGTCATATGTTTTTGGAATCTAATTACACTTGGGAATCAAATCTAATTTACTATTAGATCTAAATCAGAGTCTCTTTGGGATTCATGCTAGCCTATTTTGTAACAGATAAAAAAGACAGAAATAAGGAATATTGTGCTACAAAACTCTAAACACAAGAGCGTTCTTAAAGTTTTTAATGTGCATAAGTGTAAATTTCGTGATGGTACTCACCAGTATCTGATTGGGATGTTCTCTAGTCATTGTGATGGAGAATCCATTGACAGACACATTGACAGTCTTAGTAAAGCTCACTGCATTGCCCCAGAGATGATCATTCTGAACAGTCACATTGAAAGGCACAAGACCCTCTTTATAAACACACAGGGCTGCCAACTGATACACACACGTACCCTGGAAGTCAAAACGGAGTCCATCAAATGTGCGATAATGTGGGTCTCCAGATGCGACACACTCGCCGGTGCTCATTGGTTGACATCTGCGTTTTCCGTCAACAACTGAGCATCTCTCACCAGCAGGACAGGAGGATTCACGACACACCACGACACTCAGGTTACGATCGCACTCACACAGCCGAAGACATTGATTGTCGGCCCAGAATGTTTGGCCTGGTTGGTAGTAGACACCTTCAAAAGAACAGCCACACTGATTGGTGGGCACACAAGTGTCAGCACTGAGGACAAACCCGCTGTCACAGACACATGCTTCCACACAGGTATCAGTACAATTCTGCGGCTGGTCTGGATGTGAACAGGTTACTGCATAGGGAGATGTACGGGCCTCATAATGACTGTTCGGCGGGCAGGTCATCGCTGTAGAAGATCAGAGCAGAGGATTACCAGCAGAACAATGAAGAGGTGCAATAATTACTGTACATGTTTTTAAATGTAAATACTTGATTCACCAGCATGAGAAATACAGTATATCCACATTAAACTTGAAATCTGTACATTTTTAAATGAACCAACTACACATGAAAACAAATGTTTTTTTTGTTTTTTCTTGGTTTTGTAATCTTCATTTTGGGAGATTTGTTATCAAGACCAAGTTAGGAATTACTTCAGAAGACCCACATAATTAGATGAGGCATTCTTCAGAGCATGTTAATGTGAAACGGCCATAACAGAGGTTGGTGTTGTCGTGATTCCCTCATTCCCTTCGATTGTGTACATATGCGCATTAGCTTGGGCAACCTGAAAAAATGCCAGTTTTTTTTATTTAAGTCGATGTTTAACTGTTTGAGACAGTCGATGTTTAACTTTATTGGTGATTCAAAATGTGAAGTTGAATCGTAAGCTTTGCAAAAAGTTTTGGGGAATTTGATGTTTCCCCATTCAAACAGAATGTCAGAGCATACTGCCTGAAAGGCGTTTCAAAGATGGTCAATGAGTGAAATCTCTTGACTTAAACCAGCTTCATCATTTTGGAGAAAGCTGTGCTGGAGACAGTTTTTCTTTATAGTCTGAAGTTACGTGAAAAAGACTAAAATAGTTGTTAGAAACCTTCAGTAGGGGAGCGCGGGGCACAAAGTAACACGGGGTGAAATGTAACACAAAGTTTTAAGGTATTTGCTCAGGGTTAACCATGGCATGCTTTAGAGGCTTTCACCACAGTGTCGGCAGATGTTTTCCTGCCAATTATTATAAAAGTTCAGCCCATCTGAGAAACCATTTTTGCAGCATAAAAGTATTTTTTAATATACTCCATATTTAAATTTTTTTTTTTTATCTGTGAACGTACGTACGTTAAATCTTTTTAACCATTTTAAAAGATGTAATAAACACACAGTGGCTGCTTGCCAGTTTTGAGGAAAACACAACACAGCGGGGTTAGTTTTAACAGGGTGTTACAATGAAGCCACACACTGTTGGACACTAATTAAACTAACAATACAATTATTTAATTTTGAGTGTTGGGAACTTTTAATTTTTATTACAAATATATTTGAATAGAAAAAAAATATTTAATTACATTACATTGTTAATTATTTGGCCAAAACCAAAAAGTGTTACTTTGTGCCTCGCTCTCCCCTACAAGTGGTCATCTGACTGCATCTCTACAAAGAAGGACAGGGAGAAAAGCACAAGACATTGTCTCAGAAAAATTATTTCAGAAATGTCATTTTGCGTAAAATTTCCTTTCCTTTGGCTTAGTCCCTTTATTTATCAGGGGTCACCACAGCGAAATGAACCGCCAACTTATCCAGCATATGTTTTACACAGCCAATGCCCTTCCAGCTGCAACTCATCACTGGGAAACATCCATACACACTTATACTGTACACACACACATACACTACGAACAATTTTATTTATTCAATTCACTTATAGCACATGTGTTTGGACTGTCGGGGAAACCGGAGCACCCAGAGGAAACTCATGCCAACACGGGAAGAACATGCAAACTCCACACAGAAATGCCAACTGACCCAGCCGGGACTTGAACCAGCAACCTTCTTCTTGCTGTGAGGCGACAGTGCTAACCACTGAGCCACTGTGTAACCCATTTTGAGTAATATTGCCATCAAATTCAAAACATATACTTGAGAGATTGTGGCTTTCGACCTATTAATTGTTTACATCACTCCAGGATTAATTTCATATATTTGTTTATGAATTAATAAAATGTTTAGTGCAGTGCATTTTTTACAACACTTAAGCATCTATAACTTCTTTTCTTTTTTTTCATTTTGAGCATTATAAACTATAGATAAAGAATCATAAAGCCCAAAGTGTCTTTCTAAATATACATGAACTGTGAATGTAGTCCAAATAATTCAGGTATGACTCTGAAAACGTACCGCTATATACATTTCTGTAGAGCGCCAAATACGTCCCAGGAGCTACTTTTTTTTCCCCTGTTTTTGTTTTCTGCAAATGCACCAGAAGCTCCTGTGCATGCTTTTTTTAGATCTCAAATTTTTTTTGTGAGTGCCATTTGCACCTGCTTGTGTAAATCCACCATAGGCCGTTGTCGACAGACTGTTGACTGACCCATCCTCCTCCTTCCCTAAACTCAACCGACAGTTTTAAAAAGCAATCCAGAAAAAGAAAAGCCATCGCCTGTTTTTTTTTTTTTTTTTTTACCACATTTTCAGATGTTACTACATTCTCACCCTTTTATTTACGTTTTTGGCTTCTGTTTTTGTCTTACCAGCTTTCTAGAACCGTTCTTCGCCGGAGTTGAACCCCATAGTCGCAGACAACTCCTCTCTACATCTTAAGTCCGCTGACATACATGGCAAGCTAACTGGACAAACTGGTGACAGCGGTATAGCTGTCCATATGGAGGTAAGCAGTCAGCTGGTAAGCGTGAAAAGGAAACATCGTCATACCGCCTGTAGCATTCATTTTAAAGACGAAATGCAGCCATACCTACTTCTGGCTACATAATTCACGATCTCCAGAAATGTATATAGGGCTACGTTTTCAGAATGAGTCTATGTAGGACAATCAATTCGAAGTTTCCGAATGAGCCAGTGTTATTTAGCGGTTATTATCTCTGATTAACATATCGTGCATGTCACGACTGACCAATCAGCATTGTGTATTTCAGACCGCTGTGTAATAAGTTTTCATATTTTCATAAATTGAACTTCCAATCAAATAAATGCAGCCTTCATGTACACAGCAAGTGACTTCTTTAAAAAAAATCATCCAATAATGACTCCAAACTTTAGTTAACTTTAGTAAATAAGTGTTAAAGCAAACTTACAGCAATTGAATTTCCTTCTCCAATCTGTAATAATGACTCCCTCTTGTCGACACCGCTGGACGTAGGTCTCCAGAGCCTGACACAGAAGTCTCCGGTCGCCATTATTGGAGCACAAATCAAACACGCAGCTTTGCTGAAACGCCTGTGGATTCACTTTAGCATAACATGCATTAAACACACTCTGACCTGCAGATGTCAAGAGTCCACAGAAAGTATCTGTTTTATAGAGAGCAACCAGTTCGGGAGGGCAAACAGGGCAGTTGGTGTCACAGCCATCCTGACATGCAGATGTGCTGCTGTTTTCTGCTCTCCAGCTCTTTGCCCACTGGTACACGCCTGGCAGAAGACTTCCAGTAGGGTCTCTGAGCTCATCTGCGTTATTATTATTGAAGTTTCCACACAGGCCACACACAAGTCCATAGTAACTACTGGGAAGTTGCAGGACAACCTTTGAGTTCCAGTCATAAGAGACGCTCAGACCAAAATCAGTTTCTAAAAGAGCTGCTGTACCACTCTGTCGAACCCTCACACGGCCGTCGTGAAGATCAAGAGGAAGATAGAACAGCAGACCATCCACCTGACCAGAAATCAGAAAGATCATGCTTAAAGATTATATGATTAAAGTGGAAAGATATTCTAATATACAAGTAAAAAAAATGAATGACTAAGAAATTATAATGACATCATCAGTGATCTATATTTGTTATTTACAGTTGAAGTCAGAATTATTAGCCCTCCTGAATTATTAGCCCCCTGTATATTTTTTCTCCTATTTTTGTTTAACGGAGATTTCTTTTATTTTTGCCATAATGACAGTACATAATATTTTACTAAATATTTTTCAAGACACTTCTATACAGTTTAAAGTGACATTTACAGACTTAACTAGGTTAATTTGGCACATTAGGATAATTAGGCAAGTTATTGCATAAATATGGTTTGTTCTGTAGACAAATATTAAAGGGTAAACTGATTTTATTCTAGCCGAAATAAAACAAATAAGACTTTATCCAGAAGAAAAAATATTACCAGACATACTCTGAAAATTTCCTTAATCTGTTAAACATCATTTGGGAAATTTTTAAAAAGTAAAAAAAAAAAAAAAAAAAGAACAGGAAGGCTAATAATTTTGACTTTAACTGTACATATTAACAGATAATATAATTTAAATAAAAATGTATACATTATAATACAAATGTAACACCAATAAACACATTATATAAATATAAACACAATATTACATAATACTGTAATAACCATGATGATAAAATATCCGGTAACATTCCAGTTTATGTACTAATTCTCACTATTAGGTAGTGGATATTGGTTATAAACAGCAGTTTCAAATTTTATTGAAGCAAAAATCATAATTAACAGTTTGTTTATAGTGAGAATTGTACCTTAAAGTAAGGTGACAAAATATCCTGGAAAGAAGAATTTATTTAATCCTTTTTACTGTATCCCACAGATTTAACAAATAATTCAGAATATATACATAGGTTGACACATTAAGATAAATATATTTAAACATTAGCATTTTTAAAATATTAAAAATATTTCAAACATGTTACCATTCAATTTTTATTAATTCGTTGCTTCATTTATTCATTCATTTTCTTGTCGGCTTAGTCCCTTTATTAATCAGGGATCGCCACAGCGGAATGAACCACCAACTTATCCAGCACAAGCTTTTACGCAGCGGATGCCCTTCCAGCTGCATCCCATCTCTGGGAAACATCCATACACACTCATACACTACAGACAATGAAACCTACTCAATTCACCAGTTGTGCATGTCTTTGAACTGTGGGGGAAACCGGAGCACCTGGAGGAAACCTATGCATGTATGTTTTGTGTTTGTTCAGTAAGAGTGTATAAGTGATAAACCAGTTGCCATTTTAGCTGTATTCAGTTAATATTATATTAAAACATGTATAAAATGTAAATTATAAATAAAATATTGTTAGGATGGGCGGCGTGGTGGCGCAGTGGGTAGGGCTGTCGCCTCACAGCAAGAAGGTCGCTGGTTCGAGCCCTGGCTGGGTCAGTTGGCATTTCTGTGTGGAGTTTGCATGTTCTCTCCATGTTCGTGTGGGTTTCCTCCAGGTGCTCCGGTTTCCCCCACAAGTCCAAAGACATGCGGTACAGGTGAATTGGGTAGGATAAATTATCCATAGTGTATGTGTGTAAATGAGAGTGTGTGGGTGTTTCCCAATGATTGGTTGCAGCTGGAAGGGCATCCTCTGCATAAAACATATGCTGGATAAGTTGGCGGTTCATTCTGCTGTGGTGGCCCGCGATAAATAAAGGGACTAAGCCAAAAAGAAAATGAATGAATAAATATTGAATATTACGCAGCGGATGCCCTTCCATCTGCAACCCATCACTGGGAAACATCTATACACTCTTGTGAATATTCTCATGACCTTTAAATATATATTAGGATATTGCGAGATGAACAGCTAAGATCAATAAAAACTAAAATACATATATGTTAAATTATATATTTTTAATTACATTATATTAAATCTTGATCATTGTCAAATCATGTTAGCTAATGTTAATAATAAAAAATGACTGAATAGATGCGACTAACAATAATACAAATATCTGAAGGAGCTCTTTACCATGATTTGTGCCATCTGGTGGTTCACCAAAGTAAGAGTGTTGCCATATACAATGACCTCCACCTCTCGCACAAAAGACACCGCAGGGCTGCCACGATTTTCATTGCTCTGGGTCACAGAGAAAGGTTCCAGTCCACTCAGAAGCCCACAGGTCTTAGATAAGACGTATCTGCAGGTGCCCTGGAAGTCATAGTCATAGCCGTCAAAGGTGTGGTAGTGCGGGTCGCCCCATGCCCAGCAGCTGCTGCGGTACAGGGGCACGCAAACAGCCCTACCAGATTCAACGCTGCACGTCTCTTTCTCTCGACAGCGGATGTTTTTACATGGATCTGCAGAAAAATCACACACAAGGTAAAATCTCATGTTTGTTTGTATATTTCAGGTTATTTGCATATTAGTTGATTGTCTTGTGAATAATCATGCACATATGCAGCTAAGCCTTGTGTTTAATTGATGAGCAATCATAATGCTGATATTATGTGCTACCTGTTGATATCCACCATTGTGTCCAAAAGGCTTACCATGCAGTGAAGTTGGAGGATTACATTAAAATGTATAAAGAAATATTGAAAAGTAGATCATTTTAAAATTAAGCCAATTATTTACATTGCCAACAAAATAAAATCAAGCAAATTTGTATGTAAAATTATGTTTGCTCAGTATTAATTTCTTGTTTGTTGAATGGTTTTACAAAATCTTTCATACACAGATGATTTTAGTTCTTTTTGACAAACTAAGTGACAAATTCAACATCATTAAAACAACAATATTATTAATATGATAATGTTGTTCATTTAGTTTTGCTCTTCTCAGAACCAACTGAAGTGCTTCATAACCAATAAACAGGGTCTTAATTAACGTTTAATCCCCCCCCCCCCCCGAAAGAACATCAAAACAAGATTCCCTTTAATAGTTAAGAAATAGTTTGCTGTGATCTGTATATTAAATAATATTACTAATTAAAATAATAGATAATGTATAGAGTTGAAGTCAGATTTATTAGCCCCCTTTTATTTATTTATTTATTTTATTTTATTTATTTTTTTAATATTTCCCAAATTATACTTAACAGAACAAGGAACTTTTCACAGTATGTCTGATAATATTATTTCTTCTGGAGAAAGTCTTATTTGTTTTATTTAGGCTAGAATAAAAGCAGTTTAGAATTTTTTTGAACCATTTTAAGGACAAAATTATTAGCCCCTTTAAGCTATATATGTTTCCCCTTCTAGGGAACTTCAACACTGCGTCTAACCAGAACGCTAGGGGAACACCTCTTTTATACGCGTCTTGAAGCACATGTGAAATCAATCTAATGTAATTAAGCAGGTGTCGTCAGACCAGAGAGTATAAAAGCCTGTACTGAGCATTCAGTATCAACTTCTTTGCTTTCAAGAAGCACGCACGTGAAAATACACCCTCTTTCTGTGAACTTTCATTACTGATTTGCATACACAAAATACAAAAAAACTGACAACTTACTTTTTTATTTTGGTATGGCAGAGAAAAACTTTAAACGTTGTGTGCCTCCATGCCCTCGCTTTATTACGGCTGGTGACTCACATGATTTGTGTTTAGAGTGTTTGGGAGAAGAGCATGCCCTGGCAGCATTTGAGAATGCTGACTGTGGACACTGTGACGTTCTCTCCCGAAAAGAGCTGCGTAGTCGGAGAGAGTTCTTTAATAAAGCTCCCGTGGCGCACGCTCCTCGCGGTTCGGGTCCCGCTCGTGCTGAGGATGAGCGTCGACTTCGGTTGTGGGGTTCGCAGCTAGATCTGGCGGATGAGATGGAGACGGACTCTGTCCTTTCTCTCTCTGGATCCGTGAGATCTAATCCTCCTTCGGGAACGTCAGAAGCACGCTCTGCGGTTTCTTCTGCACCTCGTGGGAGGGCGGCGTCCTCCGTTTCCGAGGAAACCGAGGCGCCGCAGCAACAAATACAAAGAGGGTCGGGGAATCTGCCGCCCCAGTCAGTGGAATATGAGGAGTTAGTGGAGGTGATTTCACGTGCTGCTGACAGGTTCGAAGTAATAGATTGGCAGCCAGCACGTGAGCAGCAGCAGCTGCGTCTGACAGGAATGCTGGATGAGAGAGAATTACCCAGCAGAGTAGATCCTCCACTAAGGGACCTCCCCTTTTGTCCCAAGCTACATGATGCGGTTTCTAAATCATGGAAAAATCCGTATTCAGCATGGTTAATGACACCAAAAACAGCTATTTATTCAGCAGTTCGTGGGCTAGGGGAAAAGGCATGTACAGTAATGCCAATGATAGAAGAGGACTTAGCACGTCATTGTCGTTCAGATCTAAAATCTGCAAGGGTCCCTCCTTTGTTGTCGAGACCATTAAGAGTAACATCGGGTCTAGTCAGTAAAGCATATATGACGGCTGGTCAGTCTGTTGGATGCCTGCACACCATGTCAGTGCTGCAGGCATATCAGGCTGACCTAATTAAAGAGTGCCTAGATGGTGGGGGAGCAACACCCGAACAGCTTCGAGAAGCTCTTCGGGCGTCAGATCTAGCTTTAAGAGCTACTAAAGAGGCAGCCTCTAGGTGGGGCGATCTATGGCTACCCTGGTGGCTACTGAGCGGCACCTCTGGCTGACACAAGCAGAAGTGTCAGAAACCGATAGAGCTATTCTTATGGACGCTCCAATATCGAGCTCAGGGCTCTTCGGTGACGCCGTCGATCGCGTCGCCGAATCCCTCGACAGAGTTAAAAAACGCTCTAGCTCCCTCGGGGACTTTCTCCCCCCAAGATCAAAAAGTCAGGGGGCTGTTAAAAGACAGCCCCAGCCGTCAACCAGCTCCTCATATCATTAGGTACGAAGGATAAAACAAAGTCCTGACGTGTTGGGAGTCAGGCTTTCCAGGGCCCCCCCTGGACACCGAGAGCACCATTCAGCGCTCTCACTGAACCAGGGTCCGCAGAGAAAGGGAGAGGCCACCTCACCACTTATGTTGGTGGGGGGCTCTGTGTCTCCCGGGGTGGGCGTTCCTCAGAGTCTGAGGGCATTGGGGGCCCCACCCCCTCTGCAGGGGGGTCAAAGAACAACCAGAGGCCAGTCTCGAGAGGCTGGTACCCCTAGCACATTTTTTGGCAGCGTGGAACCACCTGCCGATGGTGTCCCAGTGGGTCCTGTTCACAGTAAAACATGGCTACAAAATACAGTTTTGTGCACGCCCACCTCGCTTCAACGGTATTCCACCCACCATAGTGAAGCCAGAACAGGCTCTGGTTATGGAACAGGAAGTACTGGCCTTATTAGTAAAAGGCGCAATAGAGCGTGTTCTCCCACTCGACAGAGAGTCAGGGTTTTACAGCCGGTATTTTATAGTTCCCAAAAAGGATGGAGGATTGCGTCCCATATTAGATCTGAGAAATCTAAATCGGGCCGTCGGGGCCCTCAGGTTCAGGATGTTAACCATCAAAAACGTGGTGTCACAAATTCAGTCCGAGGACTGGTTTGTGACGATAGACCTGAAAGACGCATACTTCCATATTTCCATCCTTCCCCAACACAGGAAATACCTGAGGTTCGCTTGCGGGGGCGAAGCGTTCCAGTATCGGGTTCTTCCATTCGGCCTAGCTCTGTCACCTCGAACCTTTACCAAAATAGTCGAAGCGGCACTAGCTCCACTTCGTATGCAGGGGATACGTATCCTAAACTACATAGACGATTGGCTAATTCTAGCTCAGACTCACGATATGGCAGTTCGGCATCGAGATGTCGTTCTCACCCATATCAGAAGGTTGGGGTTTCGGTTAAACACCGCAAGAAGTGTGCTTGTTCCAGCCAGGACGACCATTTCTTTAGGTGTGCTATGGGACTCCATGACGATGCGAGCACGTCTGTCCCCGCCATGAATCGCTTCGATTCAGTCAACCGTACACAGAGTCAAACTAGGCCAGTTCATCACTGTGAAACACTTTCAGAGGTTGTTGGGTCTCATGGCAGCAGCAGCCAGCGTGATTCCGTTCGGTCTGCTGTACATGAGACCCCTGCAGTGGTGGCTCAAATCCAGGGGGTTTTCCCTCAAGGGGAATCCTTTCCGCATGATCAAGGTCTCGCGGCGCTGCCTTCGAGCCTTAAGTATGTGGAAAATACCCTGGTTCCTGTCCCAGGGCCCAGTGTTGGGGGCTGTCTGTCATCGCGTCATGCCTATGACAAATGCTTCTCTGATGGGCTAGGGAGCAACGGGCTTGATCCGCATGATCAAGGTCTCGCGGCGCTGCCTTCGAGCCTTAAGTATGTGGAAAATGCCCTGGTTCCTGTCCCAGGGCCTAGTGTTGGGGGCTGTCTGTCATCGCGTCATGCTTATGACAGATGCTTCTCTAACGGGCTGGGGAGCAACCCTGAGGGGGCTTCCCGCAGTGGGACGATGGGGAGAACGTCATCATTACTGGCACATAAACTGCCTGGAGATGATGGCCGTGTTTCTGGCCTTAAAACACTTTCTCCCAGATCTAAGGGGCCATCATGTTTTAGTCTGCACGAACAACACATTGGTGGTCGCTTACATCAACCAGCAGGGGGGTCTGAAGTCTCGAATGCTATGCAAACTAGCACATCGGATCCTCCTGTGGGCCCAGAACAAAATCCTGTCCATCAGGGCAATGTATGTCCCGGGCCATCTGAACATGGGAGCAGATCTCCTGTCGAGGCAGGGGGTGAGATCCAGGGAATGGAAACTTCTTCACCCCGAGGTGGTGGAGTCCATTTGGGAAAGATTAAGGAAAGCGCAGGTAGACCTGTTTGCTTCCCAAGAGACCAAGCATTGCGTACTATGGTTTTCTCTCTCGCATTCAGCCCCTCTGTGACTGGTTGCCATGGTTCAGACATAGCCGAGGCTACGTCTGTATGCTTTTCCCCCGATCGCTCTGCTCCCAGGAGTCCTGGAGAGGGTCCGTCAAGACTGAGTACAGTTACTGCTGGTAGCCCCGGTTTGGCCTACCAGGATTTGGTTTTCGGACCTCATAGCCCTGCTGGCGGGTCTCTCGTGGGAGATCCCCATCAGCAGGGACCTTCTGTCCCAGGCGGGAGGAATGATACTTCATCCCCTACCCGACCTGTGGAAACTGTGGGTGTGGCCTCTGAGGGGGCCCACCTCATAGAGTATGGACTGTCAACCGAGGTTGCTCAGACCATTCTAAGCTCCAGGGCTCCCTCCACAAGGAAGCTTTATGCCCTAAAATGGGCTCTCTTTTCAGCTTGGTGCAGAGAACACCAGCTGAACCCAGTCAGCTGCCAGGTAGCCTCAGTGCTGGAATTTCTCCAAGATCGCCTGTCTGCTGGGTTAGCTGCATCCACTCTGAGAGTGTACGTGTCAGCTATAGCGGCCTACCGTTCTCCCCTAGATGATGAGTCACTAGGACAGGATCCGCTAATTCGTCGCTTCCTTCGTGGAGCCATAAGGCTAAGGCCTGTCAGCACACACAGGGTACCGACATGGGATTTAACATTGGTGCTCGAGGGCATCTCTGTTCCCCCATTTGAGCCACTGCAGGAGGCGTCAGATAAGTTTCTGACACTAAAAACAGCTTTCTTATTGGCTATTTCTTCCTTAAAAAGGGTTGGTGACCTCCAGGCTTTGTCGGTTGCACCTTCATTTCTGGAGTTTGCTCCAGGCATGTCCAAAGCCTTTCTTTATCCCAGACCGGGGTACGTGCCTAAGGTGCCCACTCATGTGGCGAGACCTGCTGTGCTACAGGCCTTTCACCCGCCCCCATTTCAGTCGTCGGACCAAGAGAAGTTAAACTTACTCTGCCCAGTTAGAGCTCTGAATACATATGTTAACCGGGTTATCAACTGGAGAAAGAGTGAACAGTTACTGGTCTGCTTCGGACCCTCAAAAAGGGGGAGTCCGGCAAATAAGCAGACAATAAGTAATTGGATAGTTGAGACTATCTCATTTACCTATCAGGCTGCTGGACGCCCTGTACCTAAATTTGTTAAGGCCCACTCCACAAGGGCTGTCAGGGCCTCCAAAGCTTCTATTTCGGGCTCAGCCCTTTCTGACATTTGTTTGGCGGCAGGATGGTCGACTCCACATACATTTGTGCGTCACTATCAACTCGATGTAGACCCCTCACCAGGGTCCTCTATTCTCACTGCGTAGTGTGCGTTCACAGTCAGCAGTGAGTCTGGCCTAGTGGGTATTGCGTTCCCCTAGCGTTCTGGTTAGACGCAGTGTTGAAGTTCCCTAGAAGGGGAACGTCTCGGGTTACGTATGTAACCATAGTTCCCCGAGAGGGAACGAGACACTGCGTATTCCGCCATACTCTCTTCTGCCTGTTACTTCTTTCAAGCAAATTCGAAGTTGATACTGAATGCTCAGTACAGGCTTTTATACTCTCTGGTCTGACGACACCTGCTTAATTACATTAGATTGATTTCACATGTGCTTCAAGACGCGTATAAAAGAGGTGTTCCCCTAGCGTTCTGGTTAGACGCAGTGTCTCGTTCCCTCTCGGGGAACTATGGTTACATACGTAACCCGAGACGTTTTTGATAGTCTACAGAACAAACCATCATTATACAATAACTTGCCTAATTACCCTGACCTGCCTAGTTAAGCCTTTAAATGTCAGTTTAAGCTGTATAAAAGTGTCTTGAAAAAATCTGTAGTAAAATATTATGTATTGACATCATGGCAAAGATAAAACAAATCAGTTATTAGAAATGAGTTATTAAAACTATTATGTTTAGAAATGTGTGGACACATTTTTCTCTCCGTTAAAGAGAAATTGGGGGAAAAAAAATAAACAGGTGGCTAATAATTCTCACTTCAACTGTATATACATTTGACCACCAATATAATGGCTTATACAATTGTGAACGCATTGTGAATGTTTAGTTGGGCCAAAAATATTAATGTAGCAGTTTGAAACAGGCAAATCTAGAGCACCAACAAACAGTGTAAATGTTCATAAAACATGTTTCTTTTAAAATACGCATTTGTACTGTAGGTGTCCATGAAACTAGATGGATAGATTGTATTTTATCACACTTTTGCTCTTACATGGAAGTTAAAAAGTAAAATAAAAAATATGTGCAGTCTTTCATGGTCATCCATTAATAGGTGCAGGAATGCAAACCTGTCAGGTTTATTTAATATCACATTCAAGAGTTCCCACTTAGCTGATGATTGGTAATAAGCTAGTTTGGCATGATGTCCCGGGAGAGAGCCCCGAGCTCATAAGATCCTCGAGCCCGGAGCTCCCTCCCGTTGCAGGGCGAGAGGGGAGTTTGAGCTCGGGTAGATCTCGAGAAGGCCCCCCCTCCTGCTGCGTAAGGATTGCTAAGCTGATGTGTTGCTGACAGAATTGAATTTGGTGCTAATTTGGTTTAGTCAATATACTTAAGTCTCATGTTTTTGGGAGTGTGGGAGGAAACCGGAGGACCCGGGGAAAACCCACGCAAGCACGGGGAGAACATGAACTCCACATGAAAATGCTCTCCGGTTGGGTGGATACCCGAGCCAGAGGCATTTTTGCTGTGAGGCCGCAGTGCTAGCCACTGGCCCGCCATGCTGCCCTGTAAAAAAGAGGAGGAGAAGGGGTGGACGATGGGATTCTTGAAGACGAAGATGACTAAAGGTAAGATGTTTGGTTATTTATACTGGGTTAGGAATAGTCTGATAAGTGGTTCGTACATTAGCTTGACTCAGAGCCAGCCGTGTCAATCATAAGCACCTGATCCTCTCGAAATTAGTTTATGAATAAACTTCACAATGTCATTAAGTACCATATAATTAATTAATTAATTAAGTGTTAAATTAATGTCATTAATATCCATCACTGAAAGCAAAAGTTTGATTTATAAATTAGATGTAATTTAATTAAATATATAACTTTGGTTCACTGAGGCATATTACCAAACATAACTGAACAACTTGACTACCAATTGTCAATGTATAAATCACATCCTGCCTATAAAGAACCTGTAATGGTTCTCCAGTGGTTGTTTGTGGTGGTAAAGTTGCTATACCACTATAAATACTCTATAAAAAGATGCTAAATATCAATTGAAATACCAATGAAAATGGTTTTGCTATGATTAGAAGACAAAGAACATTTTTAGAGATACACAGCACCTATATAGGGCTATATAGCACCATCACCAGCCAAATTAACCATTGGACAGCTATTAAAGATTCTATTTAGCACCATGTTTTTCTTTTGTTGCCACAAGCCCAAAATTGAGATTATCATTTATTTAATTTCTTTTTGGCTTAGTCCCTTTATTAATCAGGGCTCGCCACAGAAAAATTGACTGCCAACATATCTAGCATATGTTTTATGCAGCAGATGCCCTTTTAGCTGCAACACATCAGTTGGAAACACCTATACACTCTTGGATTCACATACGTACACTACGAGCAATTTAGCCTATTCAATTCACCTATCCTGCTTGTCTTTGCACTAGTATGCGGGAAACCGGAGCACCCGGAGGAAACCCACGTGAATACAGGAAGAACATGCAAACTCCACACAGAAATGCTAAGTATTTGTAATTTGCTACACCACTGAGTAGAGGGACATACTCCACTTAATATCTTTAACTGATTTCTGATACAAAGAAAAAAAAAAGAAGTATTCTCTTGACCTTGATAAGAGCAGTTCCACACTCCATCTCTGAGTAAACACTCGGTGCCATTGGGACAATTGGATTTCTCACAAGTCAGTCCTGTCCCTGGATCACACTGACATTTCTGCTCACAGTAGTTAAGGTAAGCCACCTCACCAGCCTGAAAACACAAACACAGTCACAAGCAGGACATGATTTATAGGGATATCCATGAGGACACTGATATTGACTGGTTCATAAACTCTAGTATGAATCAATAGCTCTACCTTAAACGTACGCCCCTGCTCATAGCAGCCACACTGCCGGTGTTCAACACAGATCTGGCCATTGAAGAGGAAACCCCTGTCACAAGCGCAGCCCTCTGTGCAGGTCTTAGGACACTGGATTATTGAGGTGAGACCGGGACAAGCAGCAGAGCAGACATCTGAACACAGCTCATAATGACTGTGAGCGGGACACAACATTGCTGGAAGATAAGAACAAATAATAATTCTGACTTCAACAGTATATACTGCATATATGTGTACATATGCCACAAATAGGTAAAATTGAGCTGCATGTATGTGCATATACAGACCATATAGGTCTCATGTATTGCTTTTTTATATCCACATATTAGCCCTATATGTACATACAAGATATGTCTCCTATATAGCTTATTATAGGAGATGTAAAGCTATGCTGTCTACACGTTTTCCTGAAACATTTACAAGGTCAATTGTAATGTATGACATTTTTTTTTTCTGTTAAGTTTTTTGTCTTATTTTTGTTCTTGTACTATATATATATATATATATATATATATATATATATATATATATATATATATATATATATATATATATTGTACTATTTAATTGTTCTTAAGTAAATAAAAAAATTACATTTATTTTATTTATGTTGCCTAGCAGCTATGGATTTGAATCATTTTACTAATGTATAGGTAAACATTTAGGTGAACATATATGTGCACATACACATATATACATTCATATATGAACCTATATATGTACATGTATGCACGCATATATTTACACATATATGTACAAATAGTAAAATCGCCAATTTTATTTTTAAATATTTAAATATAATAATAAAAACAAAACAATATTTAACAATTATATTGTTTATATAGTTTTTTTTTTTTCCATGTCTGATAATAAACATTTATGCTGCTTAATACTTTTGTGAATCCCATAATATATGTTTTGAATTGATTGGACTTTATGGTCATAACCTCTTTGTTTATGGTCATATTTTAATATGTTTTAAACTGCATTTATTTCTAGGATGGTAAATCTAAATTCTCTGCATCAACACACACAGATTTAATAAATGAGAAACATTTGTGCTGCTTAATCATGTTTTGTAGAATGCATAATATATTAATTGATGAATTGATCTTTATGGACATAAACTCCTTGTTTTTGTCATATTTAAATAATGTAAATCGAAAATCATCTTTTTGATTGCTCAAACTTACGGCAAAAAGAATCCGTCCTCCAATTTTGTATATTGACTCCGGCTGTGTGGCAGTTAATAGCATATCTTGCCACACTGTCACAAACCACCTTGCTGCTGCCCCCAGACACACACGTATCAAACACGCAGTCCTTCAGATAAGCTGCAGGGTTCAGCACAACATGACAGGCAGAAAACGGCCCATTGGGATCAATCAGAACGCCACAATATGGAGGCTTTTCATAGATGGCTTTCAGCTGGGGATCACAGTTCAGACATGTGCCTGTTACACAACCGTCTTCCTCACACACAGATCCAGGGACGTCCACTTTCCAGGCTCTCCCGAATATAGTAGGATCGTTTGTAATATTGCCATCTGGGAGACGGAAGTCATTGGATGGATTTCCATCAAAGACGCCGCAGAGTCCACAGGTCTTGTTACGATAGTTTCCAGGGATGGTAACAGTGACGTAGTAGACCAGATCATAGGTCACTTTGAGGCCAAAGCCAGTCTCGATGATGTAGTTCACACCGTCCTTATAGGCCCGCACCAGTGAGCCATTTAAACTGTTTGAACTGTACGGTAGGTTTGTTAAAACCCCATTGACCTGTGGGAATATTGGTGTATTATTAAAAGACATTGAAAGCAATGGACCCTTTTCACTTTGTGATAATGCATTTCCAAACTGCAGAAATCAAACCAGGCTCATTATTGATATGTACCCCTGCATACATTTCTCGACAGCACGAAATTTTTGCCAACCCATCAGAAGCCGCTGTGTACACTTTCTTAGATCTAAAATTTCTCTTGCGAGTGTCATCCTGTTCTTGCGTAAGGCAAGAGGCCACTGTCGACTGACTGACTGACTGACTGACTGATTGACTGACTGATTGACTGACTGATTGACTGACTGACTGATTGATTGATTGATTGATTGATTGACTGACCGACCGACCAACCAGAGGCCACTGTAAACTGACTGACTGACTGACTGACCGACTGACCGACCGACCGACCGATTTATCCCCCCACCCACCGCCTTCCCTAAACCCAACCGTCAATGTTTTTAAAAGCAACACAGAAAAAGAAAGCAGATATTTTTTTTACTATGTTTTCAATTCTTACCACATTCTCATCCTGTTATTTACTAGTTTATTTTATTTTTAGCCTTTTGTTTTACCTGCTTTCTGGAATCGTTGCGGTCAGCTCCACTCTGTCTCAAGTCCGCCAACGTGCGCAGAGAGCCACTGGGCAAACTAGTATTAACGGAAAAGCCATCCACACTGAAGTAAGTGGTCAGCCGGTAGACCACTAGCGTTTGTGTTAAAGACGAAATGCAGCCATACGTATCTCTGGCTACATAATTCACGCTCTCCAAAAATGTATACAGGGGTACATTTTCACAATGAGCCTGTATTTGCAAAAATGCTTCTCTTGATATTGCAAAATAGTTTTTGGTTTGAAATATTTACTAAATATATACACTGGATATTTTACTTTACCCACTGGTAAATTATTTAGCTTGTTTTAAGGGAAAACTTAAAATAATTTTGAGATATGAATGTTGTGATATGAGATTTGGACAAACAAAAAAACAAACAAAAGACAAAAACTTAAAACAAGAAATCCATTTTTGGCAGTGCAGGTGTTTACATCATAAATGTAAATGCTATAACCTAGGTATTATTAGTGAAACTGACATGTGTTAAGTTCACACCAGGGGCTGTGCTCAAACTGGTGCTGACTTACATTGTTTTTATAGTAGGGCTGGTTGATTAAGCAAAATTAAATTGCAAATGTGATTGATGCCTTGAATATTGCCTTACTTAGCATGATATTTTATCATTGTAGTACTTAACCGCAAGTGATTCTAAAATATGAAATTCTCTCTTCTGTTGAAGAGTGAAAGAAACATACTGAAGGATGCTGAAAAGGAAAACAGCCATCCATAGTGTTTTTGTTTCATTAGATGTCAATGACTGCTTTTTTACCAACTCAAATAGGTTTGGAACAAGTGGAGGATGAGTAAATAATGACAAAATTTTTAATTTTGGGTCCCTTCAATACAGTGGTAAAGCAATCATCTCCAAGTTTCCCTATTTACTGAATCTATATGGATGCACAAATGATATATGTTGTTTGTCAATTTCCACTTTTGAGATTCCAAGAAACAAATAAGAAGACAATGTTTTCAAATATTATAGGAACTCATAATTGCTTATCATTATGTATTATGGGAGCTTTATAGACCACAATCAAGAACAAAAGCAGATAAACCTTCACTTACCAAGATCTGAGGCTGATTTTGTCTTAAGACATAGGTGCTGCCGTACAGACTTACAGCCACTTGCTTGGTAACGGAGACTTTGTACACTCTATTGGGAGTCCATCGCTCATTCTCCACCTGAATGGAGAAATAAGTGAGGTTGGTCCACTCCACACCACAGGACTGGGCCAGTATATATCTACAGGTGCCCTGGAAATCAAAGAGCCGTCCGTCAAACGTCACGTAGTGTGGGTCTCCAGAAGCTTGACAAACAGCTTTCCCAATTGGCTGGCATTTTTGAACACCATCCACCAACTCGCACTTCTCAAAGGGGCCACAGGATATCTTATTACAGACCACCTGTGAAGAGAAAAGCATTGTATTAAGAGTCAATGCACTGGGCAAAGCATGGTTTAAAAGAGATGATCAGAAATAAATAAATAAATACATAAATGCAGAGATGGCAATTTCAGCCACAAGCAAATCAAATTTAACTTTATAAGGATGACAATACGCAAGCATTCATAAAGATACTGTCAAATTTGCATAAAATTGCTTGTTAACCCTCTGGGGTCTGAGGTCAATTTGACAATCCTTGACATATTTCAGCTACTTTTTACATAGTATTGGCTTAACATGTATTTTTTGTATTCAGCACAAACTGTGCTACAATAATATGTGAGAAATATTGATGTACATGCTTGCATTTCTTTAGAAAAAACAATATTCTGCTTGGTTAAAATGGTTAAAAAAGTAGCTGAAATAAGGTCCAAATAACCACACTGAGGACTTTTGAGTCTTGTATGCTAGAATATTTACTTCAGTTATGTGAAAATTATTTTGTTCTCTCATTCAAAGAAAACATTACAATGATTTACATTTTGTAAAGTGTTGTGGGTTAGCTCAGCTCAGCTAGCATGTGAGTGACTATGGCCATAAATAATTCACACCTGAAGAGACAAAAGACACTCCCCCACTGGCTAATGTTCACCCATCAAAGGCATTGTAAAGCAAAGTCCAGCTGCAAAAGCTAGCCCAAACTAAATGCTTGTTGTATTACTTACTGTATTATGACCATGTAAACACTATGGGTAAACAATGTATGTGCACATATACAGCATGCACAAAATTTATTTGAAATGGTATAAAACATGTTTGCATAACTGTTGTAAAAAACTCTCTAGTGGATTAATCCAGCATTTAATAATAATTTCTGAATGACTCTGAGAGACTGACGTAGCGCAATGACAAAATCTTTAAATACAAGAATAATAGTTTAAACATGAAAAACAATCACTTTAATGACAAGTTGAAAAACACCCTATTACACATTGAGGAATTTATGCAAGTATTTTATTATTGAATCAACATTGAACTCGGTTTAGCTAAATAAAGTCATCAATGCCATCTATCAAATTGCTTTATTGTTTAAATGATGCAAAAATGATGAGCAATGCATTTTCAGGTGTTGTGAATTTATCTGTATTTAGTGAAGTACTTGATCTGAATTATCAGAAGCCATACTTTCAATATTTAAATAATTTTTAATATTATAAATACATAACTTGGGGAAGACGTTTGCATGTCAAATTGCTACAGTAGCAGACAAATTAAACTAGAGCAAGTCTAAGACAGTGGGCCTCCCTTTTGACACAACTTATCCATTGGCGCCCCCCTCCTCCCAAACACGCACGCACACACGCATGCACACACGCGCGCACACGCACACACACACACACAAATTCTGGAGGTTTTCCTGCTACCTAATCATGCTTGGTTTCAAGGTGTCGCCGAAGTTTAGCGGGTCTCATGCTGTCATTAGCCAAAATATCTTGACAAACCACACATAAAGGTCGTGGTTCATTAGCTGGTCCTGTCCACGTAAATCCTAAACTCAAATACTGATCATCATAAGCCCTGAACTTGAAGGCTTTGAATTGGGGGGTCTCAGAAACCGATCCATTGTATTAGCAGGCATATACCTGTATTGGCGGGCTTGCCAAACAGAAGCGAATTCACAGCTATGGCCTTCTGGGTAAAAAAGGTTTTCTTATTTTTGGCATATTATTTTTTTTAGCTTTGTTTAATTAAAAAGTTTTAAAATTATAAAAAATACATAAAATAATTAAACTTAATAATTATATTTTTATTATATAATATTTTTTCCCGCACCTCCCCTGACATGCTCTGGCGCCCCCCAGGGGAGGCGCGCCTCACACTTTGAAAACCCCTGAACTAGAGAAATGTAAACAATCCAATGTAAGTAATGTATGTATAGTAGTTGCTTCAAATGAATTTATTTGCCAATTTTGTTCAAATAAATATTATTTCCACAGACTTCATAAACTGAGCAGGATGTTAAAATATTTCATTATTAGAAAAAAGTCTCATTCTACATCTTCTCTAAAATTTCTTTATAACCCTGCAAAACAAATCCAATCATGTTACAAAATCACAACAATGATATACTCTATCTATCGTGACAGAATTGTGTCTTCTTACCAGGCCATCTGGTGAACACGTGCACACCTCCTCACAGCTATTGCCAGGATAGAACTTTTGGTAAAGCAAGTAGTAGCGGCTTCCATAAACACAACCGCACTGGGCCAGCGGTACACATCGATCCCCGCTCCTGATGAAGCCCTGGTCACACACACATCCCTCCGTACAGAGGCTACGACAACCAACCGGAGGAGCCAAACTCTCACAGGTGACTTCACAGCCAGATCCACACAGCTCGTAATGGCTGTGAAGAGGACACTGAACACCTGGAAAATGACAAATGGGCAGATTAAAAAGGTAGAAAACAAAAACATTAATAATCCTGAAGTAAAAACCTTATCCTGAAGGCACCCCAGTTTTTATTTTTGCAAATCCACCAGAGGCCGCTGTGTATGCTTTTTGATGATCTCAAATTTCTCTCGCGCTTCTTGTATAAATCCACCAGAGGGCGCAATATACACTTCAGCCAACCAGGAGTGCGTTTCCCATAGTTTTTCTGTCACAGAGCCGTTGTTTGAACCACGTTAATTATAATGTAAAACACCCATGATGACACTAGCCCCTTTCACACAGTGATACCGGTAAATATCCGGAAGATTTCTGAAACGACTTTACTGGTAAATAAAAAAAAAACGCTATTTACACAGGCGAGGACGTTACGGTATTTTTCTAGAAATAAAATTCTGACATCATTAACCAGAGATGACCTCTAAATGGCTGGGCTTGTATTTGTAAACATTTGATTACATTACAAACTCTGTGAATGGATGAATATTGTTAACAACTTTGATGAAAATATAGAGGAACACTTTTGCATGTCGAGATGTACATGATATGTGTGTGTGCTGGTGCTTACGGGGTGCTTCACAGGCACATGCGACGCATCACACAACTGAAGGAAGCAGAGCTTGAAGGTAAACAAACAACAGCTTATCATACAGTAGGCATATTATTATCGATTATTATTGATTATCGATAATTATTTACACAGTTGGCATTAAGAAGGAACATGTAAACGTTATCTGACTAACATCTAGCAGATAAATGTGTCTGGGAAAATATTCATAGGCTTTTATTTTCACACACGCACAGACGTGAATGCGTCTGACTGTTCTGTCGTTAGAAACATAGTTTGTTGATCTGCCATTTCCCAAGTCTGTCGCTCCAACAAACATTCACAAACTGCATCGCAAACTTGAGCACTGGCACTTACAGCTCTGGAGCTGTAGTTACAAACATAGTTCCTGGTTGTGTTTTATTGCCACTTATCCCCCCAATGCCCTATTCATTTAGAACATTCTAACATTCAAAGTTGGAATTATTAAAAATAAAAAAGCATTAAAGTTATGGGTTGTTCTCTAAAGAAGTAGTTACTCCACCCAGTTTAGAGCGTCATTATGGGCGTTTAATGTTATAACTAACGTGGTTCAAGCGATGGATCTGCGACAGAGAAACTGTGCGTTTTGGGAAGCACTCGTCACTACATCGTTCTTTTCCTTAACGATGCATCGTACTATGATAGTTCAGCCGCGAGTTATGTCATTGTTTAGGAAACACACCCCTGATTGGCTAAAGTAGACGTCTAACATCAGCATGTTCTAGACGTGAACGCGCTCTTTACGGTTATCTTCTTTCTACGTTCACACAGCGCAGCAATCTGGCATGTTACAATTCCTCTTTCCGGAAAATAGCCGAAACGAATTTACCGGTATTTTCAAAAAGGGCCCGTTCACACATACAGAAGGATCTGTATGTGTGAAAGGGGCTACTTTAAACGGGGTGGAGTAAAAACTTCTTTGGAGGAAAAACCCCATGATTTTTTGTGCACATTATATTGTTTTACACACATGCGCATTTAAAAAATTAAAAAATCCAACATTTGTTCTGGTAAAAACATGCACTCATTTTCCTTATTAATTGAAATATATACATGTAAACGGCACATATAGGGCCAATGTTTCCTTTACAAATAGGCTATTATTGAGAAGATTCCATATTTTATTTTAAAACATAAAACCACTTTGCTAATACGTATTGTTATCTCATATATAAATCATATAAATTGGTAATTGCTGTAATTTACAGTAGGCTATTTATTAAGAAATGAAAAAAAAAACCTACCTAATAATAATTATCATTATTGTCTTTATTTTTATTATAATTAAGAAGGATCTTGTTTATTTATTATTTTATTTATTGTAAAAGTCTATTTTTACAAGTTGACACATTTAAACCACTGCAAAAATGTTCTAACCAACAGGCCCATGTCATATATTGTACAGATTTCTTAATAAATAGTCTAGTATGAAATAAAACCAATAATGTATGCTCTATGACGTGAGGTAAATTCATGTTTTAAATAATAGCTCACCTATACAGTAGCTACAGCCAGATGTACCTCTGGCTACATAATTCACTTTCTCCAGAAATGTTGACAGGGATACATATCCACAATGAGCCTGTGTTGCTTAAATCAGTGTCTTAGGCTAAGTCAGAAACTGCCTACTACTCAGTAGGTTTGGCATTTGAATTTAAACGTACTACTCAGCCGTTAGAAAAGTACCTTCTATTGTATGAATGTGAAAAGTATGAATGGAATTCGGATGTACTACATCCGCCATTTTTTCATGGTCACGTGACCTACATGCGTCATTTGCGTCGATTTACTCCCATTCATGAATTCTCTCACAGGGCATCATGGGATAGCTCAGCGTGCATGGAATGCGTACTTCAGAATCTTGTCGGAGGTAGTAAGTCATCTGGGGTCTTCTCGCATACTGATTTTCGAATTCTATGAATTCGGACACAACTCGGCTTGCATACTGATTGTGCTGTACTATATAGTATGGAAGTATGCAGTTTCGGACGCAGCCTGTCATTCATATTTATTTAAACTGTGCTTAATTTCTGTAAAATTATTTATATCATTACCACATCCTGAACATTTTTTCAGCCAGACTCTCATCCGACTTATGTAAGCACAATAACTCCCATGATTCCATGTTCATTTACGGCAATATGTATCAACGCCTTTGTTATGGTTATGAATAAGTATATTCAAGTGGGAAATTGTACATATTGTGCCTCTAACGATAAACAAATCTACAACTTCCTTTATATATTAAGAAAAGGATGACTTTGGGGTATGGCATCAAAAGGATGGGAACCCCTTGGGCTAGATTATCCTGTCCAGTTTGATCTCGAATAGCCTTATTGAATGTCCTAACACACCCTTTTATCCTCACTATCTTTGTTTTTTGTGCTCTGCTTTAGCATTCCCAAAGCCTTTGCTGATGTGAACGAAACCAGTACTACAGCATCATGAATGTCTATCTCTACTTAATCTTGTGAATGGAAACAATATTCCTCGGTGTTTATTTCCCCAAAAGTTCTCGGTACAAAATGCCAGAAATCACCCACCACAGAATTCAGCACTTCTCCAGGGACTGATGGTCTTTCCCATGGCCTGACAGGAAGATGCATACGTCGTTATGGCTTGGCATAGGATATCTCGCCTTCCTCCATACAGGCAGACATCATAAACACAGTCCTCAAAAAATGCACCAGGGTTTAGGATGGTATGACAGTCCCCGAAAGGCCCCTGTGGGTCCCGCAGCAGCCCACAGTAATCAGACGTCCCATAGAGACTCATTTTGGACGGATCGCAAGTCTGACAGTTGTCTGTGCAGCCATGAGCACAGCCTGGGATCTGAGCTACAAGCCAACTGGCACCAAACTCCATGGCTCCATAAGAGAGTGAAGTTGTTCCTTTGACAGCCAGATCATCCTCTGGGTTTCCATTATAGTTCCCGCAGAGGCCACAAACGGCACCCATGTAGGTGCTTGGGACGGTGACGGTTGCAAAGCTGTTCCAGTCAAACGTGACTTTGAGGCCGAAAGAGGTTTGAACAACAGCATAAAAGCCACTTCTGAAGACAGAAACCTGACCTTGAAGAAGATTAAATGGGAGATTCAACAGTACACCGTTGACCTGGAAAAGAAAGCCAATTCTGCTTCAATTTCACCGAGCTATTTGAAATGATAAAATAGTTTGGCAGTGGTTTAGGTGTGTAAATAATACTTACGGTAACAAATCCGGCATATTCTTTATCGATAACAATGCTGATGTTATATACTTTAATCTCCAGTAGTTTGGTGAATGTCACCGCTCTGCTTCCACGGAACTCATTTTGCACCAGCACATTGAAGGGCACCAGGCCAGGAGCTGAGACACAGACTCCAACTAACTGATATACGCAGCTGCCCTGAAAAGAAAATTTATACAAATAATACTTTTATTTTGTACAAAGACATTGAAGCAATGAAGTATTAAGTATTTTTATGTAATATTATAAATTTACATTACAAATTCATTTATTTTTCTTCAACTTAGTTCCTTATTTATCAGGCGCCGCCACAGCGGAATGAACTTCCAAATATTCTAGCTTATGTTTTACATAGCGGATGCCCTTCTAGCCGCAACCCAGTATTGGGAAAAACCTATACATACTCATTCACACACACTCATACACTTAGGCCAATTTCATTCATTCATTCAATCATTTTTCTTTGAATTAGTCCCCAATTTATAAGGGGTTGCCACAGCAGAATGAACTGCAAACTATTCCAACTTATGTTTTATGCAGCGGATGTCCTTCCAGCCCCAACACAGTACTGGGAAAGACCCATACACACTCATTCAAACACACTCACACTTCATTCATTCATTCATTCATTCATTCATTCATTCTCCTTTGGCTTAATCCCTTATTTATTAGGGGTTGCCACAGCAGAATGAACTGCCAACTATTCAAGCATATGTTTTATGCAGCAGGTGCCCTTCTAGCTGCAACCCAGTACTAGGAAACACCCATACTCTCTCTCTCATTCACACACTTATACACTACGGCCAATTTAGATTATTCAATTCACCTTTAGCACATGTCTTTGGACTGTGGGGGAAACCAGAGCACCCAGTTCACGCTGGATTCGAACCAGCAACCTTTTTGCTGTAAGGCAACAGTGCTGACTACTGAGCCACTGTGCCACCCATTTTAGTTTTATTTTAAAAGTAATTGTAGCCATTTAGATTTTTAAATTTAATTTAATTTTACATATTTGATTGCCTAATTGTTTTAATCAAGGTAATGAACAATTTCAATGTGACTTCATGAGTATTTTCAACATTTTGAATATTTTGATCATGTTTTGCCAAATAATTTATTGACATATTATTGCTCCCCTAATTTTTTGTTGTTCAAAATAAAGTGAAACGCCACTAAGTGGATACATTTGACAGAACGTACTATGGTTTTTAGGCTGCCTTTTTGGGACAAACTAGTAATCAACCATATGAAAAAAGTTTTGCAAAAACAAAACAAAACAAAACAAAAAAACTGTCGAAAACGATCATTTGCTACATTCATTTTTGTCAATGTATAACAATGCAAAAATCCCAATAGCTTTTCATATTTTCTAAATTTTCTTCCATTTAGTGTGGTAAAAATGATATCAACAAAGTAGTACCTGGAAATCGAAGAACTTCCCATCAAAGGTGTAGTAGTGTGGGTCTCCCAATGCCATGCAGGTGCTTTGGAGGAATGGATAACACCCCGTAACGCCATTGACCACCTCACAGCGCAGTCCTGCTCCACAACTGGCATCCTGGCATTTAAGAAGTCCACCCTCTACGGAGCAATGACAAAGCCGCTGGCAAGCATTATCCGCCCAGAAAGCCTCCCCAGCAGGAACGTATCGTCCATTGTAGGAACAGCCACATTGAGTCGATGCGACACATTTGGATCCACTCAGAACAAACCCAGGATCACAAGTGCACGTTTCAATACAAGGTAAAGTGCAGTTCTTATGAGACTTGAGGTCCATGCAGGTCAATGGGCAAGCACTACCACAAGATTCATAATGGCTGTTTTCAGGGCATCTGTAAGCTGAAAGCACATTCAGATAATATTAATAACAACATTATTGTTTACTATGTGTTTTGCTTATTTCTTCAACCCAGGCTCATTCTGATTACATACCGCTATATACATTTCTGGAGGGAGCAAAATAGGAGCTACGTATACTTGCAGTTTTTGTTTTTGCGAATCCACCATAGGTCACTGTGTGCTTTTTCAGATCTCAAATTTCTCTTTAGAGTGTCATTCGCGCCTGCTGCTGTCTCGTAAATCCACCAGAGGCTGCTGTCAACTGACTGATTTACTGAATGACCAACCAACCTATCCCCCACTCTCTCCTAAACTCAACCAATAGTGTTTTAAAAAGCACTGATTGACCCGCCCACCACCTTACCTAACCCCAACCGCAGTGTTTTAAAAAGCATTCCAGAAAAAGAAAAGCCCTCGTCTGATTTTTACTACATTTTCAGATTTTACCACATTCTCACCTTGTTATTTACTTGTTTATTTTATTTTTGTTTTGTTTTACCTGCTTTCTGGAAGCGTTTTTCTCCGGATTCAAACCTCATTGTCGCAGTTAACTCCGCT
Organism: Danio rerio; assembly: GCF_052040795.2. Lineage (NCBI taxonomy): Eukaryota > Metazoa > Chordata > Actinopteri > Cypriniformes > Danionidae > Danio > Danio rerio. The sequence goes on from NC_141035.1 coordinate 39,311,872, forward strand.
CTGCGTCTCAAGTCCACCGACATACATGTCGAGCTACCAGACAAACTGGTAACAGCGGGAAAGCTGTCCATATGGAGGTTGGCGATCAGCTGGACAGCGCAACAAGGAAGGGGGTCATACTGCCCCGTAGCATTCGTTTTAAAAACGAAATGCAGCCATTCGTACCTCTGGCTACATATTTTGCGATCTCCAGAAACGTATATAAGGCTGCATTCTCAGAATGAGCCTATGTTGACAAATACATCGCAACAAGTCTTTATCTCTGCCATGACAACTTGTCATTCCCAAGAAAACATAACTTGTCAAAATTCTGTCATAAACACGATGGCCATGAAGCATTATAATTGGTTCTGATCATGTTTTATGTGAAACAAACTGTATTTGTCTTTAAAATGTCTCATTAAAAGTGTTAAAAATAGTTTTTAAAACAGCGTTAATACTATTTAATGACATTTTATTAAGAAATTTAGCTTGTACTACTGTAATTGAGGTAAAAAAAATAATGGTGTTATAAAATTCATGCTATATTTATAATGGCTTCATGACAATCATGTTTATGACAGATTTATGACAATTATTGCTTTCTTGGTAATGTCGAGTGGTCATAACAAACAATGCCATGTTTGGATTAAAACGTCGTAACAGTGCAAATGACACTTATTGGCAGTTGTTATAAGCATGCATAAAAACTCATGTGTCATTGTCATGATTATAAAGGTTTAATGGAAGCCTTATGAACACCCCTTTAAGTAAAGTCTTACTTCTTATACTTACTACAATTGGCTGCTTCTCTCCATTTGGTTAGCTGTATCCCAACACGTTGACATACACTTGCATACACCTCTAACGCCTTACACAAGTAGCTTCCGCTCCCGTCTGCCATGCAAACATCATACACACAGTTGCGGATGTAAATATTAGGGTCTATAACAGAGTGACACTGGCTGAATGGATCCTTCATTAAAAGTCCACAGTAGTTTTCAGTCTGCCATTGTTGAAGTGCTTGAGCATCACATTCATGGCCACCATTATCATCTCTACAGCCTTTATCAAGTGTTAAGTTCTGGACTTTCCAACTTTGGCCAAACACTGTCGAATTGGGAGCTTGGGTGCTGGAAGGCATTGTAAAATCATCAGTAGGATCACCATTGAAGTTGCCGCAGAGTCCACAGACTTTATTCATGAAGGCAGCAGGCAGGGAAACTGTGAGATAGTGGCTCCAGTCATACTGTACATTCAGTCCGAAAGAAAAAAGGATGCTGACGAAACTCCCAGACTGAAAAATGTTCACTCCAACATCATCAAGAATGACAGGAAGGCTCCACAAAATCTGGTCAATCTGCAGGAATAAAAACATAATGCATATCAAAGTAAACAGTTCATTTTTATGCTGTGTTTTATTAAAAAAGAAAAGAAAAGAAAAATTTTAAGGGGCCATATTTTGTTTTGTTTTTCTTTAGTGTGTTATGTAGATGTTTAAGCATGTTTAAAATCTGAAAGTTAAAAAGTAATGGCCTTCCAAAAATGGCTCGATTGAACTATTATGATATTGCTAGATATTATAATTGTTTTAGATGCTATAGATTTCAAAAACATTACAAAAACTCAAAAATCAAAAACCATCACTCTTTCTAACACTGAAGCAATATATTTATATCTTTATATATGTGTTATGATCACCAGCAGTGTTGCCCTTGCAGGCTACTGGAAAACACTCCCTGTCATTCTACCGAACTACAAATCCCATCATGTCCTGCAGTCCCACACCTGTTTCAGTTCACCTCCTGATTACACACTCATAGCTTAAGCCGAGTAGATATCGCTGCAGCCTGGAGGCCCCCAAGTGGGAGGTTTTACACCACAAGTAGTTTGGGTGACCTCCAAGAGGGAGAGACTTGTGCTGCAGGTGGGCTAGGTTTAGGTGGTGTAGGTGGAGTAGACATTTATAAAAAACATTAGGTTATTGGGATGTTAGGTTTAGGTTTGAGGCATGTGTAGACATTTATAAAACACAATGTTGGTCTTTGTGTCATGTACAAGACATTAAATAAATAAAAAACCTAGTTTTGTACAGCCCACTTGGAGCTCAAGTCCCACCCACTTGAAACAGGCTCTGACCTCCGTTTATACGGTTCTCACTGAAGCTGGACTGATTACTTGGATTATACATACACTAGACACACTGATATCTAATCGTGTTATACTGTAGTGTGCATTATGTTAGCATTTTGCAGGATTGTCTTGCCATGTTTTTAAACCTTTGTTTGTTTTATGTTAATGTTTGTTGTGCCGCCTGCCTTGACCTGTCACACCATTTACTCTTTGAATTATCTGTATGCTACTGTCTGCTCCTGTACTGAACCTTGTTTGCCTGATGATGCTCTTAAAAAGCTGCATTTGGATCCAACCCCTGTTGTCACCTTATCATTACAGTATGTATTTTTGTTTTCCAAAGTAATCACTATATTTAAAAATAAATAATATTTACAATAATACATTTATGGAATCATTTGCACTTTTGAGACACCCCCTAAACTGTCCATATCTTCTTAAAGGGGGAAGTGAAGCAACTGCTTATTTGAATTAAAAATTAAGAAAAAAGAAAATGTTTTTTTAATGCTCACACTTACAAAGTAATTAATTGGACCTGCTATAAATAATTATATGTTTGTTAATTTGAGCTAAAACATCAGAGACACTTTTAATGTTCTTTCACAATGCATTTTAAGTTTTAATTGATTTTGTAACTTCAACTTACCTGGACTTTCCCGGGTTTAGAACTGTCAACACTGATTGTGATGCCACCGATATGCACAGTTACTTGTGCCACATAGGAGACTCTTGTGTCTCCACGGTTTTCATTTCTAGCCAGGACTTCAAAAGCAGGCAGACTGTCATTTTTCTGGCAGTTCTTGGTGACAACATAGGTGCAAGTGCCCATAAAGTCAAAATAACGCTGGTCAAATGTGGAATAGTGAGGGTCACCCATAGCCCAACAGATTCCTAATGGTTTCTTCACACAGACGGGGAATGAACCCTTCATCATGCAATCCTCATCCTCATTACAGATGATGCCGAAGCAAGAGCGAGGTGATGCCAAGGCCACTAGTAAAAAAAAGAGATATTGATTGTTTAAATAAGAAAGTGAGTCTAAGTAAGAAAGTAATTGGATGGGTTTATGATAATTTATTTTTTATTGTAATACATATAGTTAAAGTCAGAATTATTAGCCCTCCTGAATAATTACCCCCCATATATGTTTAATGGCAAGAAGATTGTTTTCAACAAATTTTAAAACATAATAGTTTTAATAACTAATTTCTAATAACTTATTTATTTTATCTTTGCCATGATGACCGTACATAATATTTTAATAAATATTTTATTATAATTTTTAGTATATTAATAAGATACTAGTATTCAGCTTAAACATTTAAATGCTTAACTAGGTTAACAAGGCGAGTTAGTGTAATTAGACAAATCATTGTATAAAAATATATATATATAGCTTAAAGGGGGCTAATAATAATGACCCTTAAATGTTTTTTTTTTTTTTTTCCTTAAAAACTGCTTTTATTCTAGCCAAAATAAAACAAATTGTCAGAGTTCTGCCACTCTGGTCTTGTAAATTCTTGTTTTGGTAGCAGAGCTCGGACACTACCCATGTCTGGTCCTGTTTCCCATTGTTTCTTTGCACTCGAGTCCTCGCTCCTTTTCCCCACCTCGACCGTGACACAAATAAGACTTTCTCCAGAAGAAAAAATATCATAGGAAGTATTGTCAAACATTCCTTAATCTGCTTAACATCATTTCAAAAGTTCACACTTAGCTGATGATTGATTATAAAAGCTTGTTTGGCATGCTGTCCTGGGAGAGAGCCCTGAGCTTATGAGATCCTAAAACCCTGGGTTCCCTCCCATTTGCAGGGGATTTTGAGCTCAGGTAAATCTCGATAAACTCCCCCCAGCTTATTTCTAGCTAAATGATGGATATGGATGACTGGGAGTGGAGTACTCAAGTTTGGAAGTGATGTATCAATTTTGTCTGTTCAATTTACTTAGGGTGCTTGTTATTTGTACTATGGGAGGAACCCGGGGAAAACACACGTGAGCATGGGGAGAACAAGCGAAACTTTGCACAGAAATTTCATCTGGTTTAGTAGGGACTTAAACCAGAGGCATTCTTGCTGTGAGGCAACAGTGCTATACACTAGGCTGCCGTGTCGCCCATCTGAAAAGGAGGGAAAGTAGGGATAGGTGGGGGAGGGGTTCTTCAAGACGAAGATATTGAGATAAGAAAACTCTGGTTATTTATAGGGAGTTAGGAATCATCTGATTGGATAATTGATCATAAGCTGATGCTGGAACAGCTGAGAACAATCATAAGCACGTGACTCTCTCGAAAATTGTTTATAAATAAACTTCACTGGGAAACATTTGAAAAAGAAAAAAAATTCACAGGGGGGCAAATCATTTTGACTTCAACTGTATATTTCAAACACATTATTGGAATATAGTAGTCAACCTTTAAATTGAATAAAAAAAAAAGCATTTCAAAATTGTTGTAAGACAAGGTCAGTGTATATTTTGGGCATTGGATTTTAATATTAGAAATGGATATTTAAAAAACGAAAAAAGAGCCTTTTTATTTTTGCTTTAAAATTAAATAACGAAAATTGAAATGCGAGGCAATTTGTTTTTTATGGTGAAAAATTGATATGCTAAATTGAAAAGTGATTTGATTTTCTTTTTTCAGTTCGATATATATATATATATTTTTTTTTTTTTTACTGTGTAAAAACAGAGGTTTCATCAGGGTATGCACACTAGTGCCGCTCAGGACTCTGTTCATATTAATGCCTGTCTGAGTAAAGTGTGTAGTGAGAGGTTTTACAGTCTTAAAACAGCTATAATAATTGTAAAAAATAAAGCTGTTAATTCCGCAGATTTCGCCTATTGCGTGTTATTTTTATAACATAACTACTGTGAATAACGAGGGACCACTGTATTCCTTGTATAAGGGCCGGTTATAGGCTGTATTTATTTATTTTGTTGAAAGCTTTTTTATTAATGAAACAACCTTTATGATGTTATATGCAACCTTATCTTTTACAACACTTTTTTCAAGAGAAAGTTTTAATATTGTTAAAACCATAATACTTCCAGACAAAAGACAAGAACAACTTTGACGAAAGGTTTTGATCCACTTCAAATGTTGACTACTGTATGGATTTTATTCAACTAAAACAGGTTCTATTGTAATTTTAATTAGAAAGTATAATTACCTGGATCAGTGCATGGGGCTGGGGCTCCGTACCCATTAGCTTGATCAAATCCAATACTATAGACACCAAAAGAAGCACTCGGATGGGTTATTTTGTGCTGACCTGCTCCAGTCTGGTAAATCAGCTCAGTCCAGGAATAGTTGCTGTTTTTGATGACCCTCCATTGTATGTTTCCAGGTACAGACGAGCCATCAAATTGAATCCCTGCTTGTTCTCTGGTGGGAACAATTAGGAGGGCTCGGTTGCCAAAGCCTGCTATCCCATCAACCGCATACGAGGAACAGAAACGGTTGCTAGGCTGGACATTGACAAGAAACGGATCATATATGACACCGCTGGATGTTCGCAGACCATTAAACAAAAAGAACACCTGGATTCCGCCGTCCGCCATGATGTTAAGACCATCAGGAAACTGGATTTTGTACTCTAGGATAAGACCTCGCTGAAGAACGTTTGTTAATGTAGTACGGCCAAACTGAACTGTTATATTTGTAGACTGAGATGCCTGAATATAAATGCTGTCAAACTGGGTCTGGATGCTAAGCGGAGCCACCAGGTATTGAGTTCCCCAGCTTTGCACAGGCAAAAGTTGCTCATAAACGTGATTGCACTTAGAAAACCACCAAGTGCACATGTGACCCGAGTACACAGCGATTGGAAGCTGCGATGAAATGCGGGATCCTGTTAAATCTCCTTGACTTTGGATTTGTACATTTTCAAAAGGCTCCAACACCACAACTAGTTTACTACCAACAGCATACAAGCGGCCTTCGAATCGGACCGCTGCTCGAAGAAACACCTCCACAGTGTTTTGCTCTTTACCGTTGATCAGCACAAACTCCTTTAGCATAGATGGAGGGGAGTTGGTAGGGGTGAACACAAAATATTCAGTGCCCCATTCACTCAAAGGGTAAACCAGCGATGTATCTGCTGTGTACTGTTTTGAGTTTAATGCGGAAACTGTTATATCTTTAGATGACTGAATGGATACAGTATTGCGGGATCTTTTGGTGCCGGAAAGCTCAACTTCATTGGGGAGGGTCACCGTGATGCCCTGACCTGAGGTCAGCTGCACCTCCTGAGTGAAACGAAGACCTGGTATGTAGACCTTTACCAGGCAATTATAATTCAGACAAGTGATATAAAGCTGAAAGAGCGGGAGGTCAAAAGGAGAAACATAGTTTTGCATGAACGCGGTGGCAAATTCTTGTCCTGCAGATCGAGCCTGGATGCCATCTTTAGGAATTCAAGAGAGAAGAATTGAGAGAATTATTTTATATAAACAGCTTGGAAAGACATTGATATCAAATGCCATTGCATATGCATTTATTTACACGTAATAATTTGTTGCATATTTTAATGATTACTTTATAAAGATATTTGTCCATTTTAAATCAATGAATGTTTATATAAAATATACACTACCGGTTAAAAGTTTGGTGTCTTTTTTTTTTTTTTTAATTAGGTATCACTTTATTTTCATGCTCCCTTTAACACATTTTGTTGTATTTAAGTTACATTGCATTTACATGCCAACTAATTCGCATTAGATTATAAGTAGAGTGTGAGGTTAGGGTTAGGGTTGAGATTAGGGTTAGTATAAGTTGACATGTACTTGCAAAATTTCTCATAGTCAGTTAAATGTCGAAGTAGCAGTATCAACAGATATTAAACAAACAGTCTTCTAATACTCTAGTGAGAAGTCATTGGCATGTAGTTGCAATGCAACTTTTAGTCAACAAAATATGCAATAGGAACCATCAAAATAAAGTCTTGCCAAAAATTAATCTGTTCATCATTTATTAAATGTAAAAAAATAAACATTTATTAAATGCAAAACAAATGAAATTATTACTCCAGTCATTGTTGCTTTTATTACTATTACAAGTAATAATAATAATAATAATAATAATAATAATAATAATAATAACAATAATAATATTAGAGTGATTTCTGAAGACTGGAGTAATGAAGCTGAAAATTCATCATTAAAATTACTGGAATTAAATTAAATTAAATTAAATTAAATTAAATTAACTACTTTTGAACAGTAATTTATTATGCAATAACATTTCACAACTTGTACTGTAAATACAGTACAAAAGACCTAGAAATCAAATGGTAATTGATAAATAATTAATTGATAATTAATTAATTAATTAAATTAATAATTAATAAATTTAAAAGTTCATCAGTATGTTCTCTAAATAAACATTTAAAGGGTGCAACTAATGACACACACACACACACACACACACACACACACACACACACACACACGCACGCACGCACGCACGCACGCACGCACGCACGCACACACGCACGCACGCACGCACACACGTACGCACACACGCACAAAATATTAGCAAACTTTGTATAATGATTTGAATAATTCTTCTAAAAAAAAGTGGTGCTTTGTTCATTATTTTGGTTTTGTCTTCCAATGAAACGTCTAAAGGTTCCAATTGATTCAAATGATGTCAATAGTTTAGGTAAAAAAAATCAACTTGATTAAAACACATTTTCACATGATATCAAAAGAAAACAACACTTAACTTCTTCGCTTTGAACATATATGTTAACTTAAAGTTTTTTTTTATATTCTTATATTAGAAAACAAACATTTTGAGAATAACATTTATCTTTTTGGAGTGCTGGCAACATTTAATACAACATTATACCACATTCTGCTGTGATTCTTAACTTTTTAAAGGTGAAATGTGGAAGCAAGAGTCAATTAAAACTTTAAGAACTGCAGAAACTCTTTAAATGCATATTGGTTAATTAAAATAGTAATTCAAAAAGATAAAGAGCCTTACCCCAAAACAGAAATATCACAACACAAACTGGTAAAAGATTTGCTCCCATGATTAGCTGTAAAGTTGGCTGTTGATGAAGCAGCGGTAAGATTCAACATATATTTATTTTAACATGCCACATGAAAATATGTTTTAATGCTGTTTACCTTCATGGGAATCAAGAAATATAAAGCCTTTCATCTTCTGCAGTCTTTTAAATACCTATTATCTCAATCTCAAAACCAATCAGAGAACTGCCAAGTTTAGATCCTGGAACATGGGACATGACCTATTTGAAGATAAGAGGATCCTTTTTCTCCCTTAAGACCTGAAAGAAAAGTTCAATAACAGAGATGTAATGTCCTTCAAAAAATGCAAACTTAACAAATTAATAATACAATCTATATCTGCGCACAACAATTTATGCAAATAATACATTATGACTTTTCCAAAAACAGTGAATTCACTGCTGTGAAGGTAAATGATGAAAATGATATACAAATAATATACAGCTATGAAAAAATATTAGGAGTCAATTAATTTTGAAATAATTTGTCATTAAGAATTTCTTTCTTTGCATAAGATGTGCCATGTTTTCAAACAGATTTCTAATCATTTAAAGGGCACACATTTTACCACTTATACAAGACGTAAGATAAGTCTTTGGTGTCTCCAGAAAGCGTCTGTAAAGTTTCAGCTCAAAATACACATCAGATAATGTATTATAGCCTCCAGAATTTGTCCATTTTGGTGTCTGAATACAGTGTAGCTTAGCCTGTGGCTTTAAATGCAAATGAACTGCTTCTCCCCACCCACCGTTCCCACATGTGTGTCTGCTTTTGCTGTGTTATGTCAGATAAACCGCAGTCAGTGACAGAGACAGCTCATTAGTCAAAACTACCAAGTAAGTTTATTTCATGTATGTGGTGGAGTTTATTCAAGCCTTTCTGAAATGATGAGTCCCAATCAAATGCCATTTGCAGTACACACACACAGACACACACACATACATTTACGCGTTTACTGACACCATGTGGCCTTAGTAATTCTAGCGTTTAAGAATTAATCACAATTTTACTGTATTCATTACAAACATGCTCTGTTTTTAAAAACATTTTAAACATTTAAAACGTATAAAAATCATTGGAACAGATTTTTAATCACAGTTTCTTTGCAAAAAATGTTCTGTGGACATGTTTTTACACGTTATCATAGAAACATGGTGCCTGTCAATCAGTTAGGTGGGTGGGGGAAAACTGCACTTATGTCACATTGCGGTGGGCCTAAAAATCACTGGGATTTGGGCCCTATTTTAACATCAAGAACTTAAAAAAAAAGAGACTTGTTGGGTTTACATCCCTCCATTATGACTGGAGACACTATACCTACACACAGTTGTGTCCAAACAGGTTACAAAACATGATTTTCATCATAGGTGCCCTTTAAGACAACACAATGTCAATGTTTTGACATCAGAAGAATTCTAAAATTAAATATTAATGGAATAAACCCTAATCTTGAGATTTAATTTCAAATGTTTTAATTTCAGAAATCATTTTGATCCATTTTCATTTACCTGGAAAAATAAATAAATTATTTTGATTTGAAAGTTGGAAAGGTTAAAAGCTTCATTTATACCTAATTAAGATCTTTATATAAACACAAACATTATATATACAGTTGAAGACAAAAATATCAGGCCTTCTGTTCTTTTTTAAAACTAGTTCCCAAATGATTTTTAATGGAGTAAGGAATTTTTCAATTGTATTTCCTACAATTTTTTTTCTAAAGTCTTTTTTTTTTATTTTTGCTAGAATAAAAGCAGTTTTTTAAATATTTTAAATAAAAATATTTTAAGGTTCAAATTATTAGTCCCCTTAAGCTTTTATATTTTGATTGTCTACAGATCAATCCATCGTTATACAATGACTTGCCTAATTAACCTAGTTAAACTTTTAAACTGCACTTTAAGCTGAATATTAGTACCTTGAAAAATATTTTGTCAAATAATTTGTACTGTCATCATGGCAAAGATAAAAGAAATTACTTATCAGAGATGAGTTATTAAAACTATTATGTTTAGAAATGTGTTTAAAGAAAATCTTTTTTCCGTTAAACAGAAATGGGGGAATAATATACAGGGGGCTAATAATTTAGGAGAGCTAATAATTCTGAACTGAACTTTAAATAGCTGAAAGGCAATTTCTAATCATTTTTTTTTTCTAAAAAAATCTTGTGACAGACTTTATTACACAACATCTGGGAAAAGACAATCCCCTTGGGAGTTGGCCAGCATAAAGGCGTCAAAGCTTACAAATCCCATTATCAGAGCACACAAGCGCATACATCAATATTGTAACCATGAAACTTCCTGTTGGGTTTGATCTTGTGTTAACAGATATTCCCAAAGATACACAATAACCACACCTCACAATGAAGACAGACATAGGAAGAGGAAATAAACATTACCACATTCTGGTTTCTGTTCATCTACAGTACAATGCACTCCCATGAGTCCCAATGAATAATGCAATGAACATCACTGTACATCTCACCCCCATTTACACCCAGATTTATCAAGCACGTGAATGTACTGTGTAGTCAATGATGCATTATTCCGAAGCCTAGAGAGTAGCAGCACCTACTAAACCTATTCAGAAGTACAGATTTAATGATAAAATATGCTTTGAAACTTTTATCTGCTCATGTTACAGCATGTAAAGCTTTTTTTTTCTTTCATGCAAAAGGTTATGAGATTCATAACTGTGCTTTAAGTGCATGGCCTTTCGCTTCTTTTCTATACTTGCTCTCTAAGCTACAAAACCGCATAGAGTTCTAATGCAAAAAGAAATGAATGATATTCTTTACATTTATCAATTTCAGAAATTATCGTTTAGCCAAAATAATACCTAATGACATACTTTTTTTTTTTATAATAATTTTTTCGGGGTTTTCACCTTTATTTTTGAAAGGACAGTAGAGAGAATTGACAGGAAAGCCTGGGGAGCAGAGAGAGGGGAAGGATAGGCATAGGACCGCGAGGCAGAATCGAACCTGGGTCGCTGCGAGCACCGGAGTGCATGTGTCGACGAACTAACCACTAAACCACTGGCGCCGACACCTAATGACACACTTAAAGGCCTATTCAAAGATTATTAAAATGATTATAACTACGGCTGCACAATAAATCGTTTCAGCATCGATATCACAATGTGTGCATTCGCAATAGTCTCATGGCAGCATCTGCAATGTGGAGTTAGGATTATTATTGTTGATCAGCAATGACGAATGTTCAGTGTTTACATTTGACATTACATTTGATTATTCAATAATAGGGGCAGGACAAAATGGCGATATGCAGGAGGTGGCACTTCTCGTAATGGCGGATCGAACATATATCAGTGTTGCAAGTCTAAAAAAATATATGTGCTGTTAATAAAAGAAATAAATTTTATAATTTTTTGATGCAGTTCCCTCTTCATTTACAAATATCATGATAGATTGTGGACGATTTTCTTGTGATATACCTCTGACATCATGATCTATCATTATCAGGGGAAAATATCATGATAATACTGTACACTGTAAAAAAAAATCCGTAATTTAAAAAAAATGAATGAATGAATGAATGAATGAAGTGCTGCAATATATAACTTCAAATAAAAGTTCTCATGTGTACGCTAAGATGTTAATAACTGTAACCCCGGGGAGTGACACTAACAACAGAAGTTTGGATCCACATGCAGGTTTATTCAAAGTCAGGCAAGCGATGGTCAACACAGGTGTAAACGGGTATATGTAGGCAGTCTAGAATCGTAATCGAATAACAGGCAAGAGGTCAAAAAGGCAGGCGGCAGGCAGAGAGAGCAAGAATACAAGGCTTGGTCGAAATACAGGAAAACTAGACAGGAGTAACGCGTTGTAATGTCATCTATACAGCTAACAAGACTCTGCTAAGTGAATGAGTGAGTGTGTAGCTTAAATAGTGTGTGCAATCAGTTTCTGACAATGCTCAGGTGGTGCGAGGAATCAGTCTAGATGAGGAAGCATGTGTGAGTGTGACCGGAGTGCATGTATGAAAATGTGGTCCAGAAGTGGCGGATTTGTAGTCTATGGTTATTGAGAGTGAAATCCAGCGATCTTATGAAAGACGGTCGCTGGTAATCGTGACAATAACATTCAAAAACATGCATTTATTCAATTATTTTTTTATGCAAGGCTTTGCTGTGGACTGTCAGAAGAAGAGAAAATAATACGGGGCCATTTGGCAATAAATGTGTATATGGTTGCCAAAAAAAAAATAAAAAATCTAATTTCAAAAATAAAATAATCAAAATCCTGCTTTTAGGAGCTCAAGCATTGCAAGTGACAGGTAAACAGTAAAACAGTACACAGTTAACAGTTATAACACTGAATCTTGGTGCGATGTTATACAAATATAAGTATTGCTATAATACGAGTTGCACCATAATGGAAAAATCTGACATTGCAATATTTTATTTTGCTGGGTTTTATATTGTGATATGAATACAATTTCAGCATTAACTTTGATTGGAATAATTTTGTAAAGTGAATAAAATAAACTGCAAGAATAAATAAATAAGATAGAGCAAACATAAAAGTGAAATAAGTATTCAGATATTTAGGTACAGTAGTACGATACGATATACACTATGAAAAAAATCCGTTATTTGAAGTTTTTTTTTCCGGCACCCCAGCTGCCAAAAAACCCTAAAAAAAATTACAGATTTTTTTCAAATCGCAATATAAATCACACCAAAATAAAATATTGCGATGTCACATTTTTCCAATATGGTGCAGCCCTAATCATAACAATTCTTATGTTTGTATTTGCACCAATTTTCAGTGTTGTTACTGTTTATTGTGTACTGTTTTACTGTCACCTGTCAATGCTTGAGCTCTTAAAAGCAGGATTTTGATTATTTTATTATATTTTATTTATGGTTTAAGTTTTTGAAATTAGATTTTTTTTTTTTTTGCAACAATATACACATTTATTGCCACATGGTCCCATATTGTTTTCTTATTATCTGACGGTCTACAGCAAAGCCTTGAATAAAAATAATCGAACAAATGCATGTTTTTGAATGTTATTTACGTCTTAGCATAAACATGAGAATAATGTGTACATTGAAAATAAAAACTTTTATTTAAAGGTGCAGAATGTAAAATTGCTTCAGTTAAAAAAAAACAAATTGTTTAGTTTTCAACAACTGATATTTCGGTCAAAAAATTTTATTTAGAGGCAGCACTGCATTTATTCATTTATTCGTTAATTTTCCTTCGGCTTAGTCCCTTTATTCATCAGGGGTCGTATTCAACAGCGGAATGAACCACCAACTTATCCAGCGTATGTTTTACACAGCGGATGCCCTTCTAGGTGCAACTCAGTACTGGGAAACACCCATACACTCCAACATTCACACACATACACTACGCCCAATTTATTTTATTTAATTCACCTATACTGCATGCCTTTGGACTGTGGGGAAAACTGGAGCACCTGGAGAAAACCCACACAAACACGGGGAGAACATGCAAACTCCACACAGAAATGCCAACTGGCCCAGCTGGGATTCGAACTAGCGACCTTCTTCCTGTGAGGCAACCACCATCGTGCCGCCCCCACTGCAATTATCTAATAGATTATTTTAATATGTCATTAAATGATTATTGTCTAACTATATCTGAAAATATGTTGTTTTTTCCCCAAAATATACTTGCTTGATATTTTAGTAAAAGTTTTCTATAAATCATGGTAAAAATATTTGATTCATTCACAAAAAAATGCTTGTTTAAATGACTTATTTTAATCTTATTTTTTATGATAAATTCACTTAAATTTGCAAAAACTAAAACAGCAGGGAAAATAAATATTGACACGTCATCTTTTTTTCTCAGAAAACATATTTCTAAAGGGGCTGTTAACTTGAAATTTTACCCGGATGTTGGTCAGAACCAAAGAAATCTATACAGTATATGCAATGTAATGTAATGTAATGTAATGTGTATTTATATAGCGCATTTATTGTGTATGGCCATACACCCAAAGCGCTTCACAATCATGAGGGGGGGGGTCTCTCCACACCACCACCAGTGTGCAGCATCCACTTGGATGATGCGACGGCTGCCACAGGACAACGGCGCCAGTGCGCTCACCACACACCAGCTATTGGTGGAGTGGAGAGACAGTGATAGAGCCAATTCAGTGGACGGGGATGATTGGGAGGCCATGATCGTATGGGCCGATAGAGGGACTTTGGCCAGGACACCGGGGTTACACTCCTACTCTTTCACGAGAAGTGCCATGGGATTTTTAATGACCACAGAGAGTCAGGACCTCGGTTTAACGTCTCATCCGAAAGACGGAAAACAAAGAAAACAAATCTAATTAGTTTATAAATTAAGTTATACATAATTAGTTTATAAATTAAGTTATACATAATAAAATAAAATGACGGATGAAAAAAAGCATTGAACACATGAAGAAAGGGAGCTGTAGAAAGACATGGAAAGCCCAGACAGAAACTGAAATCTTTCTGTAGTTTTTTAGCAACCCTCTGCCCTTCGCCATTGTAAATTAATATCCAACATTTACATTATGCTGGATGATGAAGATGAAACCAGGGTGGACATTTGAGCAATTACAATGATCTAAAACACAGCCCAGAAACTCTAAAATGCAATCATTAAAAAAGCCTTTTATATAAAGTATTACATTTTAGTAATCAGTACTTTCTCCTTGTGTCATTCCATTGTTATTACACATAACTCATTTTTTTATGTTTTTTTTTTTTTTTTCCGTCAAATCTGGTTTATTTCCATGTCAACAGCTACTTTAGAAATATAATTCCCAGGGAAAAAACATGACTTGTTCAATAATTATTTTTCTTATTGTGAGGTAACTTAATTCCTTTTGTTTTGTAACGTTGTCCCAACACAAATCGATTGTGTGGAATCTTTTTTTAAATAAAGGGTTTTACACAATTCATTAATGTTGTCAACACAAATTTTTAAAGTTAACTTAAAACATATAAGTGGATTGAACATAAAGCAATTAAAGCTCTCCCAAAAAACTAAAGAAGTGTGTTGTTTAAGCTCATTTTACATTAGTAGTTTGAACAAGCAGCAAAATCATTGTGAGTGTATTTTAATGCATTTACAAAATATATGTTCAGATGCACTTTTAGA
The DNA here is from genome assembly GCF_052040795.2 of Danio rerio. Taxonomy (NCBI): domain Eukaryota; kingdom Metazoa; phylum Chordata; class Actinopteri; order Cypriniformes; family Danionidae; genus Danio; species Danio rerio. The sequence continues at coordinate 39,327,166 of NC_141035.1, forward strand.
CTTTGACCTATCTGTCACATATATAATTCCTCAATATAGACAAAAAGTGCAAAAATCTCCAATTTCTGTGTGCAAACTGATAGGTGAGCTTACCATTTCCCCTACATGCCTTCAGGGAAAACATATTCCACTGACCTTTCCAAACACACAACTGACAAACAACAGCAACTTTTGGGTTTGCCACAGTATGATGTCACTGGAAGGATCAGTGGGCGAGTGGGGAAAGTTTGTTCTTGTTTACAGTGCTAATTAACAATGTAGGAGGTGTGAAAGCATCAGTGAAAGATGAGAATCAGAAGTACGGATATACAGTAAGAGGTTAAGATCGCAAGTCTAACATTGATTTATGTCCCATGAGAAAGAGAAAAAAGGTCAAAACCCGATCAGCACATCAAAAAAATTGGTATAGCATGTGCATTAAACCACATAGGGTTCTATATATAGATAAAATTAGGCCAAAAAGATTAAATACACTAAATTAAAACCAGCAAATGAGTTTAAAATAGTTTCACACATTTCCTACCTTAGAAAAAAAAGACAAATCAAAATACAAAGTACAACACTGCCATCTAGAGGTGATTAGTCCAACTCCATTTAGCCCCTTTTGACCACTCTGCGCATAATGAAAAGATGCCAAGATGAAATTGCTAGTCTAAATACTTATCGGTCAATAACGGCTGTGCATTAAGAATGCATTGCACAACGCTGCCAGGCCTCATATGTGAATACGAATAGCCCAAAGTCTCAGCTTACCGGCATTTACTTGGCAATAGTGCCATCAATATCATCTTATAACCCATCCTATAGGGCTTTCCTTTGACATGGTTTCATTTGGCCATACGCCATTGTATAAGTAGCTCAATATGGTGCAATTAATGCATCAAACTTGCTGTGGTTTGCATGAATATGAATGCGCACAGAAAAAAATAGGCTTGTCACTCAATGCAGAGTGGATTGATCTGCTGCGGAGGCTAGAAAGAAGACTGATGATATCGTGTTCATCTTTTTATCTGCATTAAGATAATGCATGACTTCACCAGCATTAATCCGAAACACAGAACTGCCCATTTAGCCATCACTTCATGATAAATGGCCGTATTTGACTGCATGACCTGAAAAAATGATTTGAAAGGTGCGATTGCAGATATAGCATAGGGGGAAATCAATAAATGTAACATAAAATGCACTGTGAAAAATGTAATGAATAAAATTAAGACAACAAATGTTTATGTTGCTTTATTTTATTTTAATAGGTCAATCAGGTTTTAACATTTTTTTAAAGTTGAACAAAGTTAAACTTAATATTCTTAGTCAGGTTGATTGATGCAATTTGATGACTAGAAAAGTTAACTTGATTCGACTTTAAAATTTAACACAGCAAGGTTTTTTACAGTGTGTAGAAGTTTAAATATGTATGCATTTCCCTTTAATGAAAAAATAGTAGTGATAATAAACTTTTCAAAGGGAAGAGATAGTTTTTTTTTTCTTGAAGAAGAAGAAAACATTTTTAGATTGCAGAGGATTTGGCTTAAGGGTATTAAATAATGTTTTAAATAACGTTGAGCTTCTTGCTCACATTACTTTCGCTCCAACAGACGTCATTGTACATGGTGGGCCATTTATAGGGATACACCTTAATAAACTTATTCGAAATTTCTTAAGAAAAACAATAGTGTGCTTGGTTTTAACGTAACTTTATTTTTATAAAGCTACTTATATATTCTTATATAGTTATTTAAAAGCTCCCCTCACATAAACTAATGTGCCACAAACAGGATGTTAATATCACCAAGCATTCCCATTTTATTAAGGTGTACCCATATAAATGGCCCACCCAGTAATGTGAAGAGCCACTCTATATGTGGCTTTTTGACTCTTAAAAGTGTTGACAGATGTTGACTTGCATTTTGTTAATCAGCAATGATTGGAGTTTCAGTAAATTAACAGCAACTTTCATTTTGGGGGTGTACTATGCCTTTAAATACAGGTTCATTGGCAGAAAAGACAAACTAAGCATGTATGTTTTGTGCAGAATTAGACACAAAAATTAAATAAATAAAAAAATAAAATAAAAAATAGTAAAATAAATAAACAATTTTTAAAAATTAAATAAATAAAATGTTACAATAAAAAAATGCTACAATAATCCAGACACATTTAAAAAAAAAAAAAGGTCTTCCTTCCACACTTGATGATGCTCTCCATCATAAATATAAAAAATGCATAAATGTAAATATGTGATCTTTTTAGATTTCAGTATAAGAACTTAATGTTTTTGTCCTACAGAAATTTACTTTTAGTATTTTCCAACATTTCAGTTCAGACAAGAACAATTAAAACTGCTTATGCGGGTAGAGAGCATTTTAAAACAGGAAAAAAAGAGTGGATGTCACAGCCTCAGAGACACATTAAACACTCAAATGACACAACATTTCAATAAATGTTTCATGGCAATATTAATAAAAGTAACAAAATAAGATATTTTGCATTTAAAAAAGCAAAAGATCTTCTTTTATGTGCCACAGAAGAAAGCAAGACTTGCAGGTTTGGGGGAAAAATCTGTTGGTTTACTACAGAAGTTGTCATACAGGTTTGGTTTGAGACAACATACGATCATGTAAATAATGTTCATTCAATGAACTAGGATTTTAAACTCTAGATATGCACTTTTTTATTTTAGTACACATATTTTAAGGTAAAGAAAAAAAAATCAAAAACAGCTCTTCAGCAGCTGCTATAATCTAAAAGCACAAGTGTTTCTAAAGTAAGAAGTTCAACCCTTTAGATTTACCTCCCACTTTGCAGTTCCCTCGGAGGCCACAGGTTGCAGCAAAGCACTTGCTAAGAAAGCTTGTGCAAACCGAGAATATAAAGCTATTGACTAAAATGTGTTGGTCAAAATAGCAAGTAATATATTAAAAAAGCCAGTGAACGAAGTGACGTTTATGCTAATCATTTGTAAATATATTTGAAAATGCGGCAACACCAAAAGGTCCAACAGTATCAAATTTAATCACATATAAAAAACTCACAGTAATGTTTCGAGCACAGCGGCTTTTTGTCAGACAAACTGCTCCATAATGTGTCACTCTGGTGTATATGCTCTCAGATTGCATCATCTCATTCTATAAATTGATGACAAATATAGTACAAACCACCAAAAACATCAATAATGATAATGAATTATAACAGATCAGACAAAAAATAGAGAAAAAAAAGATAGATACTCTGGAAAAAATGCTGAATTCCATACAACCAATTTATGGAATTACATAGTCACAATAACATTTCCAAAAGAATTATAAATACACAACCTATTTATCAGTATAAATAGATATTTATAAATAAAATAAAATACCTTAAAACTAAATAAAATAAATATAATTAACAAAATAATAATAAATAAAAAAATAAATTAATTAATTAATTAAATTCAATAAAATAAATATTTTAAATAAAATATTAAAACGATAAATAAACAAATAAATAAACAAATAAATAAATTGATACATAAAATTGATTAAAAAAATAAAATATATAAAATAAAATAAATTATTAAATAAATTATTAAAATTAAATAATAAATAAAAGTAAACAGAATAATTAAAATAAATAAATAATTTAAATAAATAATTAAATTTAAATATATAATTAATAAAATAAATAAATAAAATGAAACAAAAAACTAAATAAATATATAAATAAATAAATATAATAAATATAATAAATAAAAAATTAAATAAAACAAAATAAATAAAATACATTGAATAATTAATATAAATAGAAAAATTAAATAAATAATTAAATTAAAATAAATAATACATTAAAATAAATAATGAATTAAAAATAAAACAAATAATTAACTGAATAAATAAATAAACAAATAATTAACTGAATAAATAAATAAACAAATAAACAGAATAAAATAAATTATTAAATAAATAAATAAATAAATAAATAAATAAATAAATAAATAAATAAATAAATAAATAAATAAATAAATAAATAAATAATAGAATAATTAAAATAAAACAAAACAAAACGAAACAAAACAAAACAAAAAACAAAACAAAGACTGCATCTCACAGTGAGGAAAGATGACACTTACAGTGCTTACACTGTAAATTATTATAATTGCAAACATACCCTCCCTCTAACTATAATTACCACAAGTCTTTTCTAGCCGTTTACCATGGTTAGCTCAGGTGATATGATGTGTCATAATTCACATAATACTGTACTCAACACCAAATCTTACATGTCAAAAAAAAAAAAGATTTCATATCTCAACGTCAAAAAATATATATACAAACATCAACTTTTAGAAAATCCATATGCTGACACATTTCACAGTCCTAGCAAATTATGAATTTCTCATCCAACTGCTTCTCAGACCACTGTCACGCCTCAGGCTGTTGTTCATACTTTCGCCTCCAACCATGAACTAATTGTTTAATGAGCTGCTTTAATATCTGAATGTCAATGCGTCTACCTGCGCAGATCACCTGAGGCTCAGTCGAGGCATCATGGAAAAAAATGTGACCTGTTTTTCAACTCTGTTTTTGGCAAACGCATTGACCCTGCAGACCTTTGTGTACTCGAACATACAGCACTTTTGCGCTGAACCTGCTTGTTATGATGCAACTCGAAACAAGCTGCCCCCATTCTTGACTCGCCGTCCCCTCCCTTCACCTCCAGCGCACATACACAAACAAACAAGCAAACAATAGAGAGGGCTTCTGTTTGTGGCGATGCAAACACATATCCCAAAAACACCCCTCTGCCCTCTCCGATGCTTATGTAGTCTTTGAGCGATAGAGTGTGAAGAGTTTTCACTAAAGACGCCGCTTCCAGATGCCGATCGCTCTTGAAACTACTTGTACTCCATTATCAGCCCATCAAAGATACAAAGTGTGGGTCGTACAAAGACTAGCACGTTCGCACAGAAGGGCCGCTGTCTGTTATCATGAGACATTTTCTTCCTTTTAGTCTGTTTTTGAGGTCATGCTGTAGTGTGCTCCTAGTAGATTTGCTAAACGTACTGTTTTTCTCTTTGAGAAGAACAGATCATGACTCATCCTGCACCTAACAGATCTGTGGCCAATCAAAATGCTCAATTCCTTGTCTCTAATACCTCCTGTATCTAAATGGCATTAAAAAGGAGATAGTTATTGTACAACTGAAAATGCATTTCAATAATATGCTAAAATTGAACGCATTTTTTTTTTCAAATATTTCCCAAGTGATGTTTAACAGAGCAAGAAAAATGTAAAATGTTTTTATTTGTTTTAATGTTGTTATTATTATTATTATTATTATTATTATTATTATTATTATTATTACTTGTCCTCTCCCTGATTTCCCATCCTCCCCTTTCCTCGACACCTTTGTCATAAATGGTATTACTTTTATTTTTTGTTATCATTATTATTATTACTGTTCTGACTTGTCCTGTTATCTTTTCATTATCATTATTACAAGTATTTATACCATTATCATTAGTAAGGTTGCAGTTGTTGTAGTTGTAACGGTAGTAGTTGTAGTAGTAGTGGAAGTAGTAGTAGTTGAAGTAGTAGTCATTGTAATAGTATTGATTGTTATTGAGTAATTGTTACGGAGATTATAGAAGTTGTAGTTCATGTAGTATTAGATGTCATTGGTATAGTTGTAGCAGAAGTAGTAATGGTGTGGTTGTTACAGTAGTAGTAGTAGTAGTCGTTGTTGGTGTAGTAATATCAGTAGTAGATGTTGTTGATGTAGATGTAGTAGAAGTGGTTGTATTAGTAGTAGTAGTAGAAGTAGTAGTCGCAGTAGACGTTGTTGTATTAGTTGTAGCAAACACTATAGTAGTGTCAGTAGTGGTAGTCGTTGTAGTAGTATCAGTATTAGTAGACACTTTAGTAGTAGTAGTCGTGGTTGTGGCTGTAGTAGAAGCAGTAGTAGTTGTTATATAAGTAACTTTCTGTAGTAGTAGTTGGTGTAGCACTTGTGATTTATTATTATTGTTGTCAGTTATTACTGTTGTCCTTTCTCTCTTTTTACTCTCATATTTACTATCATACATTAATAAGCATTGTTGTTACTCCCTACCTCTGACTGGTTTCTTTCTATATGTTTTATCTATATCTGTGACACTTGCTTCATTTATTGACTGTTATTGTTTCTAATGTATGTACTCTGACCTGTCCACCAAGTTACCTTTACATGCATACACACACTCACACGCACACACTCACGCACATACCAGTACCTGACTATATTGTTGATGTTTTTGTTTTGTTTTTGTTTTGTTGCTTTGTATTTGTTATCTGTTGATGTTTTCTTGTATTTGTATGATTTTTGCATATTCTAATAAAAAAAAAAAGTAAAATGTTTTTTTTGATTGATTGATTGGAATGAAAACATTTGAAAAGCAACCTAAACAGACAGCAGCCAGCCGTCTGCAACTCTCACATGGTCACCTACTGAAGCTAAGCAGGTTAGTACCTGGATGGAAGACCACATGGGACAGCCAGGTTGCTGCTGGAAGTGGTGTTAGGTAAGCAGGGGGCGTTTAGTGTTGGTCCTAATGCCCCAGTATATTGAAAGGGGCTGTACACTACTTAGGCCCCATTTACAGTAGTACGTTTTAGTTTTAAAAAGGTGTTTTAGAATGAAAACGATCTGCGTCCACACTAGCGTTTCACCCAGCGTTTCTGAACAGCTCTCCGTCTACACCACACCAGTGAAAATGCACATCACGTGACCACACACACACTCTCTAGCACGCGCTGGAGCATAGATGAGAGCTGTGCTCGTTGGATTGTTCATCAATGATCTACCGGTGGATCCAATCTCACTATATTTGTTAAATGTGATATTTAATTCATCTTGTCTCTACCTAACGACACATTCCCCGACTTTGGTCTTTTGAGTTTATTGCTTGTTTTTAGGTAACATGTTTTGGCTGAGCGCAAAGATCAACTAATAATTAATGTAACCACGTACACTCTGTATATTGACTGATTGCTTGCCTTTATTTCCTATAATGTATAAACTTACATTATACTTTTATAATGGCCACTATTGATTATTAAACCTGATATTCAGCAAAAGAGAGGGAATGTTTCGAAACTTCAGTGAGAATGAAAGGAGGAAGTAATGTTATAGGCTCCATTATGTTATAAATACGCATACGGTTAAGATGAAGCTCATATAAATAAGTAGCTTGATGCCTCAACGTTTCTGCTGTCTGTTAAGTTGTTATTTTCAGAATGAAAATAGCAGTTTCTTTAATCATGTTTTCATTTAATGTTAATAAAGTGACACAATGTAGCCAGGGTGATGTGAATGATGTTATAAAGTACACTGTACTCCCTTTAAAGATTTACCCAACACGTCATCGTGAGTTTGTTTTCCATATAAAACTTGTGAAGTCTGAACTTACAAGAAGAAGATGCCGGACTGAACTGTGTTAGGCTATTTAATATTAAGTAAAAAGCTCTAATCAGATGGTGAACGTCTGCAGCCTCGCCTTCGTTTTCAGATGTTTCCGTTTTCCCCTATCCATACTGTGACGGAGCAGCAGCGTTTTAGAATGAAAACGGCCTCTCCAGCGTTTCCGGCGCAAGAAAACTCCAGCGTAGTGTGGACATATGGCGTAACCGTAGCAAAACTTATCGTTTAAAACATATTAGTGTAATCAGGGTCTCAATGAGAACCTTTTTTCATACGAAATAGCCACTAAACACAAAATTTACATTTTTTACGTTTTCTTGTGAGATCAGACTGCATTTATCACATATGTGCTATGTCAAGGTAAAACGCTATGGCAAAGGAGGCGAGCTTGAGTATTA